>NW_016932645.1:0-2734 GCF_001483705.2 Eufriesea mexicana
TCAGGTTTTGTCAGGTTAAGTTTGGTTGGGCAAGGCTAGGTTCAGTTTGGTCAGGATAGCTGTCACTTTCGTGCTACACACTGTTTTTCGGTGGTTTTCTGTGAACTACTTTGCTCTGATACGCTCTTCTGGGCTCAGGTGTGGGCAGGAGCAGTTGTCGCGGCTATTTACTTTGAGCCATGCTGCGTTTCGTTAGGTTAGGCTGGGCCAGGATATGTTACAATATCTACGGCTGTTGTGCTATTCACTTCAATGCGGTGGATTTCTGCGCTCTACAATGCTCTAATATACTCTGCCCAACTGTGGGGAGGCGAGCAATGGTGTTCCTGGCACGTCAGGTTTTGTTAGGTTACTTTTGGTTAGGTAAGGCTAGGTTACGTTTGGTTAGGGTTGCTATGACTATCGTATTATACACTGTTAACCGCTGGGCTTCTGTTATCTACTCTGGTCTGCAACACTCTGCTTGCTTCAGGCTAGGCCAGGAGCAGTGGTTGCGTTAAGTTATTTTGAGCTATGCTGCGTTTGGTTAGGTTCGGCTGGGTCCGATTAGGTTTGGACATCTTCGACTTTTGAGCTATTCACTGCACTGCGGTGGGCTTCTGCGCACTACAGTGCTCCAGTACATTCAGCTTTTCATTGTGGAGGTCAGCAATAGTTTTCTCGTCATGTTAGTTTGGGTTAGGTTACGTGTGGTTGTGTTACGTATGGCTAGGTTATGATATGCTACTTTTTCTTTTATGCTATTCACCTCTATTGGGTTAGCTTCTGCGCTCTAATGTGCTCTAATATGCTCTGCGTGCCTCTGGTGTGGTCATTGATAGTGGTCTCGGCACGTCAGGTTGTATATGCTTACGCTTCGTTAGGTTTGGTTAGGATGGCTCGGTTAGGATTTCTCTGACCTTTGCGGTATAAACTGCTGTTCAGTGGATTCCTGCGTTCTACATTGCTCTACCATACTCTGCTCGAACCCGGGGAGGCGAGAAACAGTGGTCGCGGCACGTCACGTTGGGTTATGCTGCGTTCAGATAGGTTAGATTAGGGCAGGTTAGGCTAAGATATCCACGTCTCTTGTACTATTCACTTCAGTGCGATGGATTTCTGCTATCTACTGTGCCCTAGTACATTCTGCTCGTCTCTATGGAGATCAGCAATAGAGGTCTCGTCATGTTAGGTTGAGTTTGGCTAGGTCTTTGTGAGTTCACGTTTGGCTAAGTTTGGATAGGCTACTTAGACTTTTGTGCCATTCGTTTCCATTCGGCGGAATTCTGTGCTCTAGTGTGCTCTAATATGCTCTGACTTGCCCTGGGGAGGTCATAAATATTTATCTTGTCACGTCATGCTTAGACACACTGCGTTTGGTTATCTTGGATAAGGGCACGTTTGGTCAGGGTATGTACGACTCTTGTGCTATTCACTGCAATGCGGTGGGTTTCTGCGCACTACTCTGCTCTAGTACATTCTGTTTGGCTCTTGGGAGGCCAGCAATTGTGACCTCGGCACGCTAGGTTGTGTTGTGTTACGCTTGGCTTGGCAAGGTTAGATTAAGTTTGATTAGGATAGCTTTGCCTTTCCGCCATACACTGCTATTTGGTCGATAACTGAGAACTGCATTGCTCTGCTATCGTCTGCTTGAATCAGGGTAGGCGCGGAATAGAGGTCGTAGCACGTTTGGATGATGCAGGTTACGTTTGGTTAGGTCAGTTTAGGTGAAGTTTGGTTAGGATGGCTTTGACTTTTGTGCTAACCATAGCTATTCGGTGGATTTCTGCGCTCTACTGTTATCCAGAATGCCCTGATTGGGCGTGGGGATGCCAGCAGTTGAGGTCTCGGAACGTTAGATTGACTTAAGCTTCGTTTGGCTAGGATAAGTTCTGTCAGGTTTGGTTAGGATATCTTTTACTTTTTTCCCCTTGTACTTCATTGCGGCGGATTTCTGAACTCTCCTCTGCACAGTATATTCGGTTTTGTTCTTTGGAGGTCAGCAATGGTGGCCTAGGCAAGTTCGGTTGCGTTAGCTTACGTTTGTTTTCGTTATGTGTAATTTGGTTAAAGCAGGATAGCTTTGTCTTCACTGCTGTGCACTGCTATTCTGCCGATTTCTTCGCTCTACTGTGATTTAATATACCCTTCTTTGCTCTGTGTATTCCAGAAATTGTGGCCGCGGCTCGTTTGGTTGTGTTATGTTACTTCTGGTTAGGTTAGGTTTGTTTGGATTAGATTGCGATATCCTTGAATTTCGTACGATACACTGCCGTTTCATGGGTTTCTTCGTTCTAACCTCCTCTAATATATCCTGCGTGGCGATCCGGACGCCAGCAATCGTGGGCTAGGCACGGTAGTTTGGGATTGGTTACGTTTGTTTTGGGGTAGCTGTAGAATGGTTAGGTTAGGGTATCTGCTGCTTATCTGCATTACACATCAACGCGGCGGATTTCTGCGCTCTACTGTGCTCTAGCATATTCTTCTCAGCTTTGTGTGGTCAGCAATTGTGGTGTAAGCACGTTAGGTTGGGTTAGGGTACGTTTGGTTAAGTTAGGATTGGATAACTTTGTCCTTTGTGCTCTCCACTGAAATTCTGTGGTCTTCTGCTATACACATTGCTCTGCTGTGCTATGCTGTACTCTGGGGTGTCCAGGATGAGTGTCCCTGGCTCGACAGGTTGAGTTATGTTTCGTTTGGTTATGCTGGTTTGGGCTTGGTTTGGCTATGATGGGTTTGTCTTTTGTAGTATACA
>NW_016932645.1:5797-6442 GCF_001483705.2 Eufriesea mexicana
CACATTGCTCTGCTGTGCTATGCTGTACTCTGGGGTGTCCAGGATGAGTGTCCCTGGCTCGACAGGTTGAGTTATGTTTCGTTTGGTTATGCTGGTTTGGGCTTGGTTTGGCTATGATGGGTTTGTCTTTTGTAGTATACATAACTATTCATTGGATTGCTGTGCCCTTCAGTGCTCTGGTATGCTCTACTTGGCTCTCGGGAGGCCAGCAGTAGTGGTGTCGTCTCGTTACCATTAGTTAGTACACGTTTGGTTACGCCAGATTAGTAGAGGTGATGTCAGGGCGCCTTTGACATTTGTGCTGTCCGCTGCTATTTGGTGGCCATCTGCGCTCTACTGCGCTCTAGTGAATTCTGCTTGTCCCTGGGAATTCAAGTAATAGTGGTATCGGCACATTATGCTAAGTTATGCTACATACGGTTTTATTGCACTTGGATCGGTTAGGGTAGGGTAGCTTCGACGTTTGTGCTATACTCTTCCATTCGCTGGATTTCTGATAAATACATTGCTCTGCTGTACTCTGCTCTACTCTGGGGAAGCTAGTAAGGGTGGTCTCGCACATTAGTTTTTGTTAGGCTATGATGGCTATGTTACGCTTGTATAGGGCAGTGGAGGATATCTTCGACGTTTGTGCTGTACACAGAA
>NW_016932646.1:0-861 GCF_001483705.2 Eufriesea mexicana
CATAACGTGCCGCGATTATTACTGGCCTCCACATGGCCCAACAGAGCATTGTCGAGCCATTCGTGTGCAGAAATCCACCGATTGGCAGTGTATAGCACGAAAGCCAACGATAACCTGCCCCAGCTTGTTATAACCTACCCTAATCAAGCGTAACATAACTCAGACTTCCGTGCCGAGATCACTATCGCTGGAGACCCAAGAGCCATGCAGAAAATATTAGAACACACTAGAGCGCAGAAGTCCGCGGACAGCAGTGTATAGCACAAAAGTTAAAGCTGTCCAGTCGTAATACATCCAATCCTATCATATCGAAACGTACCAAAGCTCAACATCACGTACAACGGCCACTATTGCCGGCCTCGACAGAGTCGAGCAGAACCTACTAGAGGATAGTAGATGGCAGAAATCTATAGATTCGCAGCGTATAGCACAAAAGCCACATATATCCAGACCAAACTAAAGCTAACGTAACCTAACCAAGCATAGCCTACCACAACATAACTTGCCGCGGACAATATCGTTGGCCTCCCCAGGGCCAAGATGAAAATACTAGAGCCCAGCAGATCGCAGAAATCGACCGCGTTGCCGTGTTTAGCACAAAAGTCGAAAACATCCTAACCTAACTTGGCCTAACCTAACCTATCCAAACGTAGTGTAACACAACATAACGAGACATGACCAACGTTGCTGACTTCCCATTGCCAATCAGAGCATATTAGTGCACAGCGGAGCACAGAAGTCCACCGCGTTGCAGTGAGTAGCACAAAAGCCGAAGATATCCGAGCATAACCGGACATAACCTAACCTTACCAGTCGTAGCATATATCAACAAGACGGTTCGCGATCACTACACATGGCCTC
>NW_016932647.1:0-581 GCF_001483705.2 Eufriesea mexicana
CTATAGCATTGGAATGGCTATAGCACGCCAATAGAATCTTTCCTCCATATTTATGCAAGAAAGATATCTCACCACGATATGATTTGAAAATGTAAATAAAATTGAATTTTCCACGCAGATTCTATAGCATTGCGTTGGCAACTTCACGCCAATAAATTCTTTCCTCCTTATCTGTGCATCGAAGTTAGCTCACCACGATATTACTCGAAAATGTCAACAATATTTTATGTTCCAGCAAGATTCTATAGCATTGCAAAGGCTATACAACGCCAATAGAATCTTCCCTCCTTATTTATGCTTGAAAGTGAGCTCTCCACGAAATTGGAAGGAAATGTTACTAAAATTGGATTTTCCATCAAGGTTCTATAGCATTTCTATGGCTATAGCACGCCAGTAGTGTCTTTCCTCCTTATATGTGATCTTATATGTGCAAAAAAGATAGCTCACCCAATATTAGTCGAAAATGTCAGTAAAATTTCATTTTTCAGCAAGATTCTATAGCGTTGCAATGCCTATACGACGCCAATAGGATCTTTGTTCCTTATTTATACAAGAAAACTATCTCACCAAGATATTAGAAG
>NW_016932648.1:0-293 GCF_001483705.2 Eufriesea mexicana
TAATCTGTTATAGCTTGCTGAATAGGTCGCCAACCGCCTTCAATCCAATGGCAAGTACAGACAACTACAGGGCAGAAAATAGGTCTATTCAAAATCTATAACATGTTATAGCTTGGTGAACAGACCGCCTATCGCCTTCAATCCAATGGCAAGTACAGCCACCTACTTGCAGGAGAGTCGGTCTATTCAAAATTTATAATCTGTTATAGCTTGGCGAATAGATCGCCAATCGCCTTCATTCCAATGGCAAGTACAGACATCCACTGGCCAGAAAATAGGTCTATTCAAAGTCT
>NW_016932649.1:0-6845 GCF_001483705.2 Eufriesea mexicana
AGTAAAGTGTAGCGGTGCAATGTAGAGCGCAGAAATCCACCGAAGTGCAGAGTATGGCACAAACGTCTACTGTATCATATCCTAACCGAACCAATCGTAACTCAACCCAACACAACCTAACTCAGCCTACCCTGCTTAGGTCACTAATTTTGGCCTCCCAAAAGCCGAGCAGAATGTGCTAGATCACAATGGACCACAGAAGTCCACCGAATAGAAGTGTATAGCACACAGGACAATGCTATCCCCTCCTAACCTAACCATACGTAATATAGCCATACGCAACGTATCTCAGACTAACGGGCCGAGACCACTACAGATGGACTCCGGACAGCCAAGCAGTGCATACAAGTGCACAGTAGAGCGCAGAAATCTGACGAATATCAGAGTATAACACAAAAGTCAAAGCTATCCTGTACCAACCAGCCAATCGTACCATAGCCGAACATAACCTTGTTATACCTGCGTGCTGCGACCAATATTGCTGCCCTCCCGGAGCCGAGCAGAGCAGAATAGGTTATAGCAGTGCTCAGAATTTCATGGAATCGCAGTGTATAGTGGAAAAGTCAAGGCTACCCGAACCTAACCAAATCAAACATAACATAACCGAACGTAGTCTAACTCAATATAACGTGCCGCGACCACTATTGCTGGCCCCACCAGGGTCAAGCAGAATATAATAGAGCACAGTAGAGCACAGGAATCCACCGAATGACTGTGTACAGTACGGAAGTAAGAGCTATCCTTTCCGCACGTAACAAAACTTGACCTAACCGAACGTAACTCATCTCAACCTAACGAGCCGAAACAACTATTGCTGGGCTCCACTCTGCCAAGTAGAAAATATTACAGCACAGCAATGCTACTAACAGCAGTGTGTGTCAAAGAAGTCAAAGCTGTCCTACACTAACTTAGGATAGGGAGGCCAGCAATGGTGTACGGGGGACGGTAGTCTTAGTTAGGTTACACTTGGCTATGCAACGATTGATTAGGTTTGGGTAGATTAGCTTTGACTTCTGCGCTATGCATTACTATTCGGTCGACTTCTGCGCTCTATTCTGCTCTAGTGCATTCTGCTTCGCTCTGTGCCTGGCAGCAATAGTGGTCCCAGCACGTTTGGATGCCTTATGTTGCGTACGTTTACGCTACCTTAGTTAAGGTTAGGACGGGATAGCTTTCACTCTTCTGCTACACACTGATTTACGACGTGTTTCTGTGATCTACTCTTCCCTGATATGCTCTGCTTTTCTTTGGGAATGCCAGAAATCGTAGCCGAGGCGCGCTAAATTGATTTGTTACCATTGCTTTTGTTACGTTTGGTCAGATTAGGAGAGGACAGCTTTGACGTTTGTGCTATATGCTGTTATTTTGTGGATACCAGCCATCTAACATGCTGTACCATATTCTACTTGTCCCAGGGCAGGCCAGCAGTAGTGGTCTCGGCACGTTAAGTTGAGCTACGTTACGTTTGGCTATGTTACGTTTGGCTATGCTATGACAGCATAGCTCTGACTATTGTGCTACGCAGTGCTATTCGGCGGATATCTGCGCCCTACTGTGCTCTGTTATGTTCAGATTTTCTATGGGGAGGGCAGCAGTAATGGTCTCGGCACGTTAGGTTCTGTTATGTTACGTTCGGTTTTGTTACGTTTGGTTTGGTTAGCATAGGATAGCTTTGACTTTTGTGCGATACACAGCTACTCGTTGGGCCTTTGCGCTCTACATTGCTATACTACTCTCTGCCGAGCTCTGAGGACGCCTGGAATGATTGCCGTGTCACGCTTGTCTGTGTTTTGTTACGTTTGGTTATGTTACGTTTGAACAAATATGGTTAGGATCGCCTCCGCTTTTGTGCTACACACAGACGTTCGGTGGATTTCTGCCACCTACTGTGCTCTAGTACGTATTGCTTCGCACTGGGGAGGCCAGCGACGATGGTCTCGGCACGTCAGGTTCAGCTATTTTACCTTTGGTTGTGGTGCATCTGGCTAGATTAGTATAGGAAATCTCTGGCTTTTGTGCTATGCACTCCTATTCGGTGATTTTCCACGCTCCACATTGCTCTACTAATCACCGCCCGGCTCTTGGGTGGCCCGCATATCTGGTCGTGGCACGCTTGATTGAGTTATGTCACGATCGGTTATATTTGGTTAGGCTAAGTTTGGTTAGTGCAGCTTTGACTTTCGTGCTATACGCTGTTATTCGTTGAAAATCCTGCCCTCTTCATTGCTCTACCATACTCTTCTCGTCTCTGTGGAGGCCAGCAATAGCGGTCGTAGCACGATATGTTGAAATATGTTACGTTTTGCTATGTGAATATTTGTTTGGTTAGGGCAGGATAGCTTTGACTTTTCTGCTATACACAGCTGTACGGTTGATTTCTGCAATTTACTGTGCTCTAGTATGATCTGCTTGGCTCTGGGGAGGCCAGCAATAGTGGTCTCGGCAAGATAGGTGGAGGCATGTTCCCTTTGTTGTAACATGTTGGGCTAAGTTACGATGGGTGAAGCTGTGATTGCAGCGTCTCTTGTGTTGCACATTACTCTTCTATGGTTTGCTGCGCTCTACGGTGCTGCTTCCAATTCTGCCTGTCCCTGGGGACGCCAGCAACAGATGTCGCAGCACATTATGTTGAGATACTGTATGTTCGGTTAGGCAATGTCAGTATATGTTTGGTTAGTATAGCTTTCACTTTTGTGCTATACGCTGCTATTCGGTTGATTTCTGCACTCCACATTGCAATAGTATATTCTGCTCTGCTCCGGGGTAGCCAGAAATAGTGGTCGCGGTACGTTAGGCTGAGTTATGTTACGTCCGGACGTGTCAAGATAAGTTAGGCTTGGTTATGACAGATATGACTTTTGTGCTATATACCGTTGTTGTATATATTTCTGCGCTCTACTGTTCTCTATCGTATTCAGCATGTCTCCGGGGCGCCAGCAATAATGGTCGAAGTACGCTGTGTTGTGCTATGCTACGATCGGATTGTATATGTTTGTTTGTCTTAGGTTACGGTAGCCTCGAATTTTCCTCTATACACTGCATTTCTATGGGTTTCTGCGCCATGTTCTCCACTAGCATGTTCTTCTTGGCTACGAGGTGGACAGAAATTGTGGTCGCGACGGGTTAGGTTGCGATACGATACGTTTTGTTAGGTTAGCCTGGGTCGTGTTAGGTTAGGGTAGCTTCGACCTTTGTACCCTAAAAAGATATTCGAAGGATTTCTACGCTCCACCCTCCTCTAATATGTTCAACCAGGCTCTTGGATAGTTTGGGTTTGGCTAGTATGTCTTCGGCTTTTCTGGAACACACTGCTATTCTATGGATTCCAGCGCTCTGCTCTCCTATAGTATGTTCTGCCTGGTTCTGGGGAGACCAACAATAGTGGCTGTTGTGCGTTATGTTGGGTTGTGTTACTTCTTGGCCAGGTTCGGTATATGTTGGGTTAGGCTAGGATAGCTTTGACGTTTGTTCCTTGCACTGCCATTCTGTGGATTTTTGCGCTCTACTCTACTCTAGTATATTCTGCATGCCTCTTGGGATGCCATCAATGGAGGTCGTGCTACGTTAGGTTGAGTTATGTTACGTTCGGTTACGCTAGGTTAGGATATGTTTGCGGAGGGTAGCTTTGGCTTTTATATTATACGCTGGCTTTCTGTAGATTCCTGCGCTCTGCGTTGCTCTAGCATACTCTGCTTCGCCCCGGGGAGGGTAGCAGCTGTAGTTTCGGCACGTTATGTCGAGTTGGGTTGCGTTCGGTTAGGTTAGGTTAGTTTGGGTGGGTGTGTATAGCTTCGGCATTTCCGCTGTACGCTGCTAGTCTATGGACTTATGCGCCCCGCTCCTATGTAATATCTTCTGCTGGGCTATTGGGAGGCCTGTAATGGTGGTCGCGGCTCGTTAACTTGAGCTATGTTACGCTTGTCTAGTTTGGGTTGGTTTGGGTTAGGTTAGAATAGCTTTGACTTTTCAGGTATACACTGCTAATCTATGGATTTCTATGCTCTACTCTCCTCTAGCACGTTCTGCATGCCTCCGGGGACGCCAGCAATAGCGGCCGCGGCGCGTTATGTTGAGTCACGTTACATTCGGTCAGCTCAGGTTTATTTGGGTTACGTTAGGCTAGCGTTGGCTCTTCTGCAATACACTGCTATCCTATGGATTCCTGCACTCTGCTTTCCTCTAATATGCTCTGCTTGGCCCTGGGCAGGCCACTAATATCGGTCGCTATACGTTAGGTTGAGTTATGTTACTTTAGGTTAGGTTAGGTTAGAATTCTTCTGCTAGGGATAGCTCTGGCTTTGGCGCTACACGCTGCTAGTCGACCGATTTACGCGCTCTACACTGGTGTATCATATGCTTCTTCGCGACATACTAGTCTCGGCAACCAACAGTAGCCTCGGCACGATATGCGGAGTTAGGTTGCGTTCGGTTAGGTTTGGTTGGTTCTGGAGAGTGTGGATAGCGTCGGCTTTTCTGCTACACACTGCTAGTCTGTGGACTTCAGCGTTCCGATCTCCTCTAATAAGTTCCGCTAGGCTATTGTGAGGCGAGTAATAGTGGTCGTGGCCGATTTGGTTTTGATAGGTTACGTTGCAATAAGTTAGGTTTGGCTGGGTAATGTTTGCGTGGTTTTGACTTTTGTGCTACAGACTGCTGTTCTATGGATTTCTGCGCTCTTCAGTGCTCTTCCATGTTCTGCATGCCTCTTGGGACTCCAGCAACATAGGTCGCGTCATGTTATGTTCGGCCATGTCACGTTTGGCTCTGTTAGGTTAGGATATGTTTGGTTAGGATATCCTTGACGTTTGTGCTATACACTGCTATTCTGTGGATTCCTGCGCTCCACTGGGCTATATCGTATTCTGCTTGTCTGTGGGGAAGCCAGCAATAGCGGTCGCGGCACGATGGGCTGTGTTACGTTATGTTTGGTTAGGTCAGGATAGGATAGGCTTCGGTATTGTAGCTTTGACCTTTGTGCTATACACAGATATTCGTTCGATTCCTGCGCTCTGCGTTCCTCTAGTATATTCTGGTTGCCTTTGGGGGCGCCAGGAGCAGTGGTCGCGTCACGTTAGGTTTAGCTATGCTACGTCTGGATATGTTAGGTTATGATATGTTCGCTAATAGTAGCTTTGGCTTCTGTGCTATACGCTGCTATTCGGTCGATTTCTGCGCCCTACATTGCTCTAGCTTATTCTGCTTCACACGTGGAGGCCAGCAACGGTGGTCTCGGCAAGTTAGTTCGAGATAGGTTGCGTCCGATTAGGTTGGGTTGGTTCGGGAGTGTGGCACTTCCGTTATAGACAACTAGCCTAAGGACTTCTGCGACCCGCTCAACTCTAATATTTCCTGCGTGGTACTTTGGAGGCCAGCAATTGTGGTCTCGGCACGTTAGGTTGAGTTAAGTTGCGTTCGGTTATATAAGGGTTTTTACGACTTTTGTGTTATACACTGCGTGTCCGTGGATTTCTGCGATACGCTGCCCTCTGATAGGTGCGGCTTGTGTATGAGGAGGCCATCAATAGTGTTCGCGGCACCATACATTGTGGTATAGCGTTTGGCTAGCAAAGGTTAGGAAAGGTTAGGTCAGGATGACTTCCGCATTTGTGCTTTACACTGCAAGGCGGTGAGATTCTGTGCTCTACTATGCTCTAGCATACTCTGCTTCGCTATGTGGGTGCCAGCAATTGTGGTCTCGGCAAGTTGCGTTGAGTTTTGTTACATTTAGTGAAGTTAAGTTTGGATTGCATAGTACACGGCAGCTTCGACTTTTGCGTTATACACTGATATTCGGAGCAATTCTGTGCTTTACATGGCTCTACTATATTCTGCTCGACTCTATGGAGGCCAGCAATTGTAGTCGTGGCACGTGGGGTTGTGATAGGTTAAGTTTGGTTAGGCCATCTTTGACTTTCCTTCGCTACACCGTCATTCGGTGTATATCTCCGCTCCACTCTCATCTATCATGAAGGGATTGGCTCTTGGGTGGCCAGCAATTCTTATCGCGGCACGATAGGTTTAGTCAGGATACGCCTCGCTATTTTGGGAACGGTTAGGATAATTCAGGATAGCTTTGACTTTTGTCCTATACACTGGTATTCGGTGGATATCTGCGCTGTATTCTCCACTAATATGCCCTTCTTGGCTCAGTGAAGGGCAGCACTGGTGGCCTCGGCACGTTAGGACGATTTGTGCTGCGTAAGGTTACGGTACGTTTGGCTAGGATAGGATAGGATGGCCTCGACTTTCGTGGTATACACTGTACTTCGGTGGATCCCTGCGCACTACTGTGCTCCACTATATTCTGCTTGGCCGAGGGGTGTACAGCTGTAGTGGCCGCGACTCTTTATGTTTAGTTAGTTTATGTCCGGCTAGGTTCCGATGGCTTGCGTTAAGTTTGGGTAGCTTAGACATTTCTGGTATAGGCTTTGATTCTATGGATTTCTGCACGCTACCCGCATTGGTGGCCCAGGCACGTTAGGATGAGTTAGGCTACGTTTGGTTACGTTGCGTTTGGTCAGTTTATGATGTGATAGCTTTGACCTTTGTGATACGCAATGCCACCAGAATGACTTCGGCACTCTACCGTGCCCTAGTATGTTATGCTTTGCTTCGAGGAGGCCAGCAATTGTGGTCCCGTCGAATTAGGTTGAGTCCGTTTAGGTTTGGCTTGACTAGGTTAGGTTAGGTTAGTTCCGGAGAGCTTTGCCCTTCGTGGCATAAATCGCTCTTCGGTGGATTTTTGCACTTCGCTGTGCTCCAGAATGTGCTGCTTGCCTCCTGGAAGGCCAATAAAAGTTGTTTCGACGCGATCAGTTGTATCGAACGATTGAGATATATAACTT
>NW_016932650.1:0-2183 GCF_001483705.2 Eufriesea mexicana
CTTATCAGACAAAGCAAGCGACGTAATTATTCACAGGAAGCCAATATAGGAAGAATGTAACCGTAACTATAATGTAATACCACTTGCACTGTGCATCTACGCATAAACTTCCATCTTAGACACAAAAGATGTGGAAATTTTTCATGGAATAGCACAGCAACAGCTATATTGTGCGACAAGATAGCACGTTCTATGGTTTTCAGTGCCTTTCGAATATCTTCAGTGCGGTATATCTCGGTAGAAGAAATTACTTCAATTACAGACAAACTTGATTGAGGGGCTACGCTAGCGTTACACGAAGCAATGGATAAAAACTTTCAATAAACTGCTAGCATTTTCTGAACACTGTGTGGGGTAAAAATAAAGATATCAAAAATCAATTATTCTTCCTTACTTGTTCCATAAACGTGACATAGCACCCAGTATTTGCTCCTAGATTCGGATTCACCACATTGAATTGTACAAGACTCTGAAGTGAGCTTTTCAAAATATCGCAACCTCTTTGTCTGTCCTTTCTTTGACAATTTCGCCAAGAATTGTAAACGCTAATTTATGTTCCTTTGCGGTGATTACTGACGACAGTAAGCGAATACGAATGTGACATGAGCGCACAACGAATTTCGGAATAAGGAACATAGATATCTGAAGGCTGTGCTCTCATTTCGTCGTGTACTGTGCGATAATATCTGTCCCCAGTCATGACTACTTCCTGCCCATGTTTCATCAACCACAGCCAGGAATGAAGTCATTCGTGAAGACGAGTACGAAATTTGACTGTAACACATATTTCACATGACCTTCAGTTCAATCCGTCGTAGTTTCTCGGTGCCTGCGTCACGGTGGCGATGGAGAATGTAGACCGAGACCTGTCCATTAAGCACTAATCAATTGACTGGATTAAGATGTTGCGGATGTTGTGAAGTCAAACGGGATATAATCAATTCGTTAGGAGCAACCAATAACCGAAAGTGGAGCGTTTTTGTGGAGTGGGACGAAGGAAGTGGAAGTCAGAAGACGATGCTGAAGGGACGGTGCTCGAATGAGAAGAGAAGGATGCGTGCGGCATCTGCCTCTCCACCCTTTCGCTATTTTCTGCACTGTATCTATTTTCATTATCAGTCATGGTGGGTACGAATTATTTTCCTGCATAATCGAGTGCAAGGAAGAAAAGTCCGCTTACTAAGCAGTAGCAGAGTGGGAAGGCTTGAGTGTGGTAGGTGGAGGGAGGTAGCGATTAGTGTGTGGGCTTGTGGCGCTGTGAATGTTAAGGACGCAGTCTACAAGCATTACGCAATAGTATTAGGGATATTTCGTTAACTAATATGGTCACCTAGAACATCAAACTAACCACGTCATGTTTGCAAACCAATGGAGTATAAAAGATATACGACTTAATTTGAAATGCACTATGCATATGCTTCTTGAAGATTACGAGCACAAATCTTATATCGGACGAAGTACATACTGCCGAATTTTGCAATGAATTCAATCAATTAATCAAATAATTTTATTACATAAATAATCGAATTCTGCCAATTGGTTAATGCTATGTATATGATAAATTGTCATATTAGACACCATTATAACTGGCTATGTACACAACTAATGATGATTATAGTAGATAGTAGTATCTTCGTGGAGGTATTGCGCTCTTTCTGTTAACTGTATGCCCACATATTCTTTATACAATTACTATAATTTCGCTACCTACATCTAAGGAAATAATTGTAATGCAGTCTCCCTCGACCTGAGAATTAAACGAATTGCCATCAACAGTTTGAAGATATTATGGAACAAGCATCATCCATTCCTGTCTCAATTAGAACACAAAACTTTACCCTTCCGACATCCGTTTTTCACTTTCTATTCCGCGTAGTATCATATGATCGAAGCACACCCGAAAACGATATTTGCAGTGCAAAAGCTGCGGTTACACGCTAACAGGCGTTTTAATTTCCAAAAAAAGGAAGAGGATGTGCATTGTGCAGGGTCTGACAGTTTTTCAAAATGAACCGTTGAATTTTTACTTACTGTTACTGTTTTCACCGTTCACAAGCTTCATTTGAATTGGATTGCGTATCTGCATGAAATAGAGAACATCAATTAAATATACATAAAGTTTTTAAGCTCTACCACCGCAGTAGCGCGCTTCAGAGCGTAGCACAGCAATGCAGAGCAATAAG
>NW_016932651.1:0-568 GCF_001483705.2 Eufriesea mexicana
AGGCAGGTCCATTAAGCCTCGAGACATTTCCAATTGACAACATAGTACAGAGTACGGCCATGAAAACGGCAATGCAGACGTTGGATTAATTTGTACGTTGATAAGGTAAATTCTACAGTCTTTCTAGAGCTACTAATTTACAGTACGGCCATGAGTAGAGATATTTGCAATTGATTTTACGGTACACTGTTGATCCAATTGCAGAGCACAGCAGCCGGTGGACTAACATCTTCAATGATGACTTCGACCCTGTGGCAATTCTAGAATGACAAATTCTAGATGCATTAAGTCGCCAGGAATTAACCATCGACATAGCCGGTATGAGTACAGCCATAATCACAGTAACGTAATAGTTGGATAAATTTGTTCACTGATGATTTAAATTCCATAGCAATTCTAGAAATATCCCCGTATATTACGGCTATGCCTAGTAGTATGTACAGCAGACATAATGGTGCGCAGTACATACGCAGTAGCTGTGGGATTGATCTGTTCGCTGATGATATACTTTCTACAGAAGTTCTGGAGTGAAAAGAATTGGTCCATTATGTCCCGAGGCATTTGCGAT
>NW_016932652.1:0-718 GCF_001483705.2 Eufriesea mexicana
CCACTACTGCTGTCCTCCCCAAAGCCAAGCAGAGCAAATTAGAGCGCAGTAGAGCATAGAAATCCTCTGGAAAGCGGTGTATAGCACAATAGTCGAAGCTATCCTCTCCTAACCTAACCAATCGTAACATTAACAAACGTAGCCCTACAAAACCTATCGTACCACGACCAATGTTTCTGGTCTCCCCAGAGGCGAGCAGAGTATAGTAAAGCCCAGTAGGGCGCAGAAAGCCGCCAAATAGCAATGTATAGCACAAAATTCAAAGATACGTTAACCTAACCGGACCTAATCTAACCCAACCCAACGTAGAGAAACTAAACCCAACGTGTGGCGGCCAATATTGCTGGCTTCCTCACAGACGGGCAGAATAACCTAGAGCACACTAGAGCACAGAAGTCCATGGAATATCAGCATTGAGCACATATGTCAAAGCTATCCTAACCAAGCCCAACCTAACCTAACTTAACCAAATGTAATATAACTCCACCTAACGTACCGCAGCCAATATTGCTGGCCTCCCCAGGGACTAGCAGATTAGAGTAGTGCACTGTGGAGTCCAGGAATCCACCGAATTTTTGTGTATAGCACGAAGGACTAAGCTACCCTAACTAAGCACACAATAACCCAACCTAATCAAACGTAACCTAGCATAACACAACGTGCCACGACCGCACTTGCTGGCTTCCCGAGCGCCAAGCAGGTTGTAGTAGAGCAATTT
>NW_016932653.1:0-337 GCF_001483705.2 Eufriesea mexicana
GAGTTAACTTGGTTGCATAACTAAGGAGGAACGATTCTTTTGGCGTGCTATAGGTATTGCATGTTATAGAATCCTAATGGAAAATAAAATATTATTGACATTTTCGACTAATATCGTTGTGAGCTAACTTTCGTGCATAAATAAGGGGGAGACATTCTATTGGCCTGCTATAGCCATTGCAATGCACTGGAATGTGGATGGAATATTCAATTTTATTGACATTTCCGTCTAACGTCGAGGCGAGCAAACTTTCTTGAGTAAATAAGGAGGAAATATTCAATTCACTTGCTATAGCCTTCGCAATGCTATAGAATCTGGCTGGAAAGTTCAATTTTAT
>NW_016932654.1:0-484 GCF_001483705.2 Eufriesea mexicana
TAGTGCACTGTTGGTCACAGGGATCAGCTGGATAGTAGTGCATAGCGCGAATGTTAAGGCTGCCCTAAGCTAACATAACCAAACCAAACCTAGCCCATCATAACTTAATTCAAAGTGACGTGTCGTGGCTACCATTACTGGACGCACCAGTGCAAAGTAGAACATATTAAAGGGCAGTAGAGCGCAGAAATCGACCGGAAAGCAGTGAATGCCACAAAAAACTAAGCTATTCTCTCCTAACATAACAGAATGTACCATATGCAAACGTAGCCTAACTAATCCTAACGCGCCGTGACCGCTATTCCTGGCATCCCCAGAGACAAGCAGAATGTACTAAGGCACAATAGAGCACAATAGAGCGCAGAAATCAACGGCATTGCAGTGAATAGCACAAACCTCATTGATACCCTAACATAAATTAACATAACCTAACCTAACCAAACGTAGCATAACTCAAGGTAGCCTGCCGCGATCACAGCCCCAT
>NW_016932655.1:0-220 GCF_001483705.2 Eufriesea mexicana
TATTTATGCAGGTATGTCAGCTCACCACGATATTAGTCGGAAATGTCAATAAAACTGAATTTTTCATATGGATACTATAGAATTGCAATGGCCATAGCTGGCCAATAGAATCTTTCCTCCGTATTTTTGCAAAAAAGTTAACTCACCACGATATTAGTCGAAAACGTCAATAAGGTTGCATTTTCGAGGCAGATTAAAAAGAATTGTAATGGCCATAGCA
>NW_016932656.1:0-329 GCF_001483705.2 Eufriesea mexicana
ATAGACGTACGTGTGGATGTATGCATGTATGGATGTATGTATGTATGGATGAACGAATGTATGTATGCACGAATGTAGGGATGTACGGATGTATGGATGTATGGACGTACATCCGTATGGATGTATGGATGGCTGGATGTATCAGTGGATGTATGTATGGTTGCATGTATGTATGGATGTATGTATGGATGTATGTATGTATGTATGTATGGATGTATGTATGGTTGTAGGGATGTATAGATGGATGGATTTATGGATGTGTGGATGAATTAATGTACGGATGGGTGGATGTATGGATGGATAGATGTATGGATCGATGGGTGTATGGA
>NW_016932656.1:481-705 GCF_001483705.2 Eufriesea mexicana
ATGGATGCATGGATGTATGGATTCACGGATGTATGAATGTATCTATGTATGGATGTATGTATGGATGCTTGTATGGATTAATGTATGGTTGAGTGTATGGGTGTATGGACGAATGTATGGATGTATGCGTGGATGTATGCATGGATGTATGCATGGATGTGTGAATGGATGTTTCAATGGATGTATGCATGGATGTATGTATGGATGTATGTACGTATGTCTCT
>NW_016932657.1:0-1196 GCF_001483705.2 Eufriesea mexicana
GGTCGCAGCACGTTAGGTTGTGTTTGGCTATGTTTGGCTTTGTCCTGTTGGTATGGGTTGGGTTTGGGTACCTATGTCTTTTCTGATATACACTGCGATTCTATGGATTTCTGCGTTTCACAACCCACTAATTTGATCTGCTTGGCTCTGTGGGCGCCACCAATAGCGGTCGCGGCACCATAGGTTGAGTTATGTTACGGTTGATTATACTACAGTTGCATAGGTCAGGAGAGGATAGCTTTGACTTTATTGCAATAATCAGATATCAGATGGATTTCTGCACCCTAGAGTGCTCTAATATTCTCAGCTTGGCTATTGGAAGGCCAGAAATAGTGATCCTGGCACCCCATGCTGAGTCAGGTTATGTTCAGTAAGGTTGGATTGGGATACGTTTGGCTGGGGTAGCTTCTATCTATGCGCTTTACACTGCTCTTCGTTGGACTTCCGCCACTCACAGCGCTCTTGTAAGTCATGCTTGGCGCTCAGGAGGGCAGCCATTGCGGCGCCGGCACGTTAAGTTGAGTTCGGCTACGTTTGGTTTGCTTTGTTGGTCTTAGTAGCTATGTATTTTCTGATGTACACCGGGATTCTATGGATTTCTGCGTTCCATGCCCCACTAATGTGCTCTGCTTTGCTCTGTGGAGGCCAGCAATAGTGGTCGCGGCACATTAGGTTCAGTTATGCTATGTTTGGCTATGTTCTGCTGTTTTCGAGTTACGTTCGGTTAGCATTGACTTTTCATATATGCACTGCAATTCTATAGACTTCTGCGTTCTGCTCTCCGCTAAGGCGCTCTGCTTGGCTCTGGGGAGGCCAGCAGTAGTGGTCGCGACACCTTAGGTTGTGTTTGCTTAAGTTTGGCTTTGTTACGATTGGTTTGGTTAGGAGAGGGCAGCTTTGACTTTAGTGCTATAGTCTCCTATTAGATGGATTTCTGCGTCCTACGATATTCTAACGTCTTCAGCTTGGCACTGGGAAGACTAGCAATATACGTATCGGCACTTTAAGATGGGTCATGTTACTTTCGGCTATGTTGAGTCTGGATACGTTAGAAGAGGATAGCATTGACTTTTGTGCTATATACTGTTATTCGGTGGACTTCTGTGCTCCAGTGCGCTCCAGAATTGCTCCGTGTGGCACTGGGGTGCCAGCAATTGTGGTCTCGTCATGTTATGTTGAGTTGGGTTACGTTCGGT
>NW_016932658.1:0-1211 GCF_001483705.2 Eufriesea mexicana
AACGGTAGCTCACCACGATATTTGTCGAAAATGTCAGTAAAATACTGTTTTCCAGCCAGATTCTACTGAATTGCAATGGCTACAGCACTCCAAACAGATTTTTCCTCCTTTCTTAAGCAAGGAAGTCAGCTCACCACGATATTAGTCGAAAATGTCAGTATCATTTTATTTTCCTGCCAGATTCTGTGGCATTGAAATGACTATAGCACACCAATAGAGTCTTTCCGCCATATATATGTAAGAAATTTAGCTCACCGCGATTATAGCCGAGAACGGCAATAAAATAGAATTTTCCAGGCAGACACTATAGAAAGACAATGGCTATAACAGGCCAATGGAACGTACCCTCCTTGTTTTTACAAAATAGGTACCTCACCACGATATTAGTCGAAACTGTCAATAAAATTGACTTTTCCAGGAACAGTCTATAGCTTTGCAAAGCCTATGGCACGCCAATAGTATCTTTCCTTCTTATTTATGCAAGAAAGGCAGCTAACTACGATAATACTCGAAAATGTCAGTGAAATTGAATTTTCCATACAGATACTACAGAATTGCAATGGCTATAGCACGCCGAAAGGATCTTTCCTCTTTACCTATGCAAGGAAGAGAGCTCACCACGATATTAGTCGTAAATGTCAGTAAAATTGAACTTTACAGCCAGATTCTATAACATTGCTAAGACTATAGCACGCCATCAGTATCCTTCCTCCTTATTTATGCATAAAAGGTAGGTCACTACGATATTAGCTGAAAATGTCAGTAAAATTGAATTTTACATCCTGATTCCAGAGCATTGCCATGGCTATTGCACGCCAATAGAATTTTCCCTCCTTACTTATGCAAGGAAGTCAGCTCACCACGATATTAGTCGAAATTGTCAATAACACTTTATTGTCCTGCCAGATTCTATAGCATTGAAATGACTATAGCACACCAATAGAATCTTTCCGCCTTATATATGTAAGAAAGTTAGCTCACCGCGATATTAGTCGAAAACGGCAATAAAATTGTATTTTCCAGAAAGATTCTATAGCATTGCAAAGACTATAGCACGCCAAGAGAATCTTTCCTCCTTATTTATGTAAGAAAGATAGCTCACCACGATATTAGTGGAAAATGTCAATAAAATTGTATTTTCCAGGAATAGTCTATAGCATTGCAATGCCTATAGCACGCCAATAGAATCTACCCTCCTTATTTATGCAAAA
>NW_016932659.1:0-883 GCF_001483705.2 Eufriesea mexicana
TCGTTTATGCAAGAAAGTTGGCTCACCACGATATTAGTCGAAAATGTCAACAAAATTGAACTTGCCAGCCAGATTCTGTTGCATTGCGACGGCTATATCACGCCAATTGAATCTTCCCTCCATATTTACGAAAGAAAGATAGCTCACCATGATATTAGTCGAAAATGTCAAAAAATTTGTATTTTCCAAACACATTCAGTATCACTGCAATGGCTATAGCACGCCAATAGAGTTATCCCTCCTTATTTATGCATGAAAGGTGGCTCACCGCGATATTGTTCTAAAAGGTCAGTAAAATTGAATTTTCCTGCCAGAGTCCATTGCATTGCAAAGCCTATAGCACGCCAATAGTATCTTTCCCCCTCACCAATGCAAGGAAGTTAGGCCTCCACGATATCAGTCGAAAATGTCAATAAAATTTTATTTTCCAGGAGGATTCTATAGCATTCAATGCCTACAGCACGCCAATAGAATCGTTCCTCCTTAGTTATGTAAGAAAGTTAACTCACCACGATATTAGTTGAAAATGTAAACAAAGTTGTGTTTTCCAGCCACAACCTAAATCACTTCAATGGCTGTAGCACTCAAAATGTATCTTTCCTCCTTACTTACGCCAGGAAGTCAGCTCACCACGATATAAGGCGGAAACGTCAATAAAATTGAATTTTCCAGGATGATTCTATAGCGTTTCAATGGTAATAGCACGCCAATAGAATCTTTCCTCCTTATTTATGCAAGAGAGTTAACTCACCACAATATTAGTCGAAAATGTCAACAAAATTGAACTTTCTAGCCAGATTCTACAGCCTTGCGACGGCTATAGCAAGTGAATTGAATCTTTCCTCCTTATATATGCAAGGAAGTTAGCTCACAACGATATTAG
>NW_016932659.1:977-1218 GCF_001483705.2 Eufriesea mexicana
CCTCATTTATGCAAGAAAGTTAGCTCACATCGATATTAGTCGAAAATGTCGATAAAATTGAACTTTCCAGCCAGATTCTATAGCATTGCGACGGCTATAGCATGCCAAGATGTTCTTTCCCCATTACTTACGCAAGGAAGTTAGCAAACCGCGATATTAGTCGAAAATGTCAACAAACTTGTATTTTCCAGCCGCAAACTGTATCATTGCAATGGCTATAGCACTCAAAAAGCATCTTTTC
>NW_016932660.1:0-1018 GCF_001483705.2 Eufriesea mexicana
ATACACTTTTACTCTATGGATTTCTGCGCTCTCCTCTCCTCCAATATGTCCTGCACTGCTACGCGGAGGCCGGAAATAATGGTGGCAGTACGTTAGGCAGAGTTATGTTACGTCTGGGCGGGTGTAATTATGCCATGCTTGGATAGGACAAACATGATCTTTGTGTTATTCTACGGATTTCTGCCCTCCACTGTTCTCTATTGTGCTCTGCACGACTCTGAGGACGACAGCAATAGTGGGCTAGGCACTCAATGTTGAAGTACGTTAAGATCGGGTAACTTAGGTTTGTTCGGCTTAGGTTAGGGTATCTTTGGCTTTTCTGATATACACTGTTATTCTATGGTTTTCTGCGCTATGCTGTTGGTAAAGATGCTTATCTTTGCTCCGGGGAGGCAAGAAATAGTGGTCGCGGCATGTTTGGTGGAGCTGCGGTACGTGCGGTTATGTCAGGTTAGGTTGCGTTAGGTTAGGGTTCCTTTGACTTGAGGGTGACAGGGCTCGATGACTCTGTCACAGGTTAGGTTGCGTTAGGTTAGGGTTGCTTTGACTTGAGGGTGACAGGGCTCGATGACTCTGTCACTCCCCGCGTGGTGGCCGCTGCCTTACCCAGGTTCGGCGATTGCACCTAGGCGGAAGTAACAACCGGAGTGTTCCGGCCTTCCGTTTCGAGGCTGGGCTGTGTATGGGCCCAGTGTCCCCTCGCGGCAGCGAGAAAGCCAGTTGATTACGGGCGGATCATCGTCGGCTGGACTTCGGCCCGCGTCGTAGATTTGGAGGCGTGTAATGCGCTTGCACCCGAGTGCACGGTTTGCGCCGGGTTCGTCCGCCCCACCAACCACTGGCTGGGCAATGACCGCAGCGCCACCTGTTTCAGGTGTGGCGCGGCGGGCCACCGTGCAGGTGGGTGTAATGCGCTTGCACCCGAGTGCACGGTTTGCGCCGGGTTCGTCCGCCCCACCGGCCACTGGCTGGGCAGCAAGGCGTGCAGTCCGCCAAAGGCGAAATGCGCGGCTCGCCA
>NW_016932661.1:0-294 GCF_001483705.2 Eufriesea mexicana
CAGTTTCATTGACATTTTCGTCTAATATCGTGCTGAGCCAACTTCCTTGTATTAGAAAGGAGGGAAGATTCTATTGGCGTGCTATTGCCATTGCAATGCCACAGGATCTGGATGGAAAGTTCAATTTTATTGACATTTACGACAAATATCGTGATGAGCTAACTTCCTTGCATAAGTAAGGAGGAAAGTTACTTTCGGAGTGCTATAGCCATTCCAATGCTGCAGAATCTCGCTGGAAAATTCAATTTTATTGGCATTTTCGAATAATATTGTGGTGCGCTACCTTTCTTGCAT
>NW_016932662.1:0-317 GCF_001483705.2 Eufriesea mexicana
AGTCCAATTTTATTGACATTTTCTACCAATATTGTGGTGAGCAAGCTTTTCTGCGTAAATCAGGAGGAAAGATCTTATTGGTTTGCTATAGCCATCGGATTGCAATAGAATCTGACTGAAAAGTTCAATTCTATTAACATTTTCGACAAATATTGAGGGGAGCAGGCTTTTCTGTAATAAATAAGGAGTGGATATTCCTTTGGCTTGCTGTAGACCTTGCATTGCATTAGATACTGCCCGGAAAACTCAATCTTTTTGACATCTTCGTCTAATATTGCGGTCAGCAAACCTTTCAGCGTAAATAACGTGGAAAGATT
>NW_016932662.1:754-976 GCF_001483705.2 Eufriesea mexicana
TGAGCAAACCTTTCTGCGTAAATAAGGTGGAAAGATTCTATCGGTTTGCTGTAGCCACTGCATTGCAATAGAATCTGCCAGCAAATATCAATACCATTGACATTTTCGATTAATGTTGATGTAAGCAGTCTTTTCTGCGTAAACAACGAGGTAAGGTCTTACGGGTTTGCTATAACCACAGCATTGCAACAGAATCTGACTGAAAAGTTCTATTTTAATAAC
>NW_016932663.1:0-1702 GCF_001483705.2 Eufriesea mexicana
TATGGACGCATGTATGCATGGATGTATGGACGGATGAACGTATGGATGCATGTATAGATGTATCTATGGATGTGTCGATGGATGGACGTATGGATGGACGTATGTATGGCTGGATGAACTTACGGAAGGATGAATGAATGCATGGATGTATGGACGGATGAGTGGATGCTTGGATGGATGTATTTATGCATGGATTTATGCACGGATGTATGGATATATGGATGTATATGTGTATGGACGTATGTATGGATGGATGTATGAATGGATGGGAGTATGGATGTATGGATGTATATATGTATGGAATATGGATGTATGGATGTGTTTGTGTACGGATGGATGGATGTATGGTTGGATGTATGTGTAGTTGGCAGGATATATGGATGGTATGGTTGTATTGATGTACGGGTGAATGGATGCATGTATGGATGGATGTAAGGATGTATGTACGGATGTATGTATGGATATATCTATGGATGTATGTATGGATGTGTGTATAAATGTACGTGTGGATGTATGGATGGATGTATGGATGGATGTGCGTATGGATGTATTTATGGGTTTGTGTATGGATGTATGTGTGGATGTATGGATGGATGTATATATGGACGTGTGTATGGGTGTATGTATGGATGTATGTATGTACGTATGGATGCTTGTATGGATGGATGTATGGTTGTATGTATGGATGTATGGATGGATGGATGTATGGATCGACGTATGTATGGGTGGATGCACTTATGGATGGATGGATAAATGGATGGATGTATGGATGGATGAATGGGTGTTTGGATGCATGTATTTATGGATGTCTTTATGTATGGATGGTTGGATATATGGATGGATGTATGCTTGGGTGGATAGATGTATGGGTGCGTGGATGTATGGACGGATGGATGTATGGATGGACGGATATGTGAATGGATTGCGGTATGGATTGTCGGATGCACGCATGTATGTATATATCGATGTATATGTGTATGGTTGTATGGATGGATGGATTTATGGATGGATTGGTGTACGAATGTATGGATGTACGGATGAATGTATGTACGGATTTATATACGAATGGATGTATGTATGTATGGATGTATGGATGTGTGGGTGTATGGACGGATGGATGTATGGGTGGATATATCTATGGATGTATGTATGGATGAATGGATATGCGTATGTATGGATGTATGTATGTATGGGTGTATGTATGTACGGATGTATGGATGTATGGATGCATGTATGTATGTATTGACGTATGTATGGATGTATGGATGGATGGGTGTATCGATGGATGGAAGTACGGATTGATGGATTTATGGATATATGGATGTGTGGATGTATGGATGTATGTATGGATGGATGTATGGATGGATGTATGTATTGATGATCATATGGATGCATGTATCGATGTATGTATGTATGTATGGATGAATGTACGTTTGGATGGACGTACTTATGGATGGATTTATGCATGAATGGATGGATGGATGGACGCATCGGTGGATGGATGTATGCATGGATATATGTACGGTTGTATGGACGCATGGATGTATATATGTACGGATGTATGGATGTATGGATGTATGTTAATGTATGGATGTATGTATGCACGAATGAATTTGTGTATGTGTGGGTGTATGTATTCATGTATGTATGGATGTATGGATGGATGGATGGATGGATAGATGTATGGATGTATGGATCGATG
>NW_016932664.1:0-238 GCF_001483705.2 Eufriesea mexicana
GATGGCTGTACTTGTCATTGGATTGAATGCGTTTGGCGATCTATTCTCCAAGCTACAGCAGATATTAGATTTGGATAGACCTATTCTCTGGCAAGTAGATGGCTGTACTTGCCATCGGTTTGAAGACGTTAGGCGATTTATTCTACAATCTATCACAGGTTATAGATCATGCATAGACCTATTTCCTGGAAAGTAGATGGCTGTACATGCCACTGGATTGAAGGCGTTAGGCGATCTT
>NW_016932665.1:0-2146 GCF_001483705.2 Eufriesea mexicana
ATCCATACATCCATACATACATACATCCATACATCCATACATCCGTACATCCATACATTCGTACATCCATACATTCATACATTCATACATGCTCCCAAGCACACACCCACAAATCCGGCCAACCATACAACCATCCATCCATACATACATCCATACGTGCATCGTCACATCCATACATGCACCCACACACATCCGTACATACATCCATCCATACATCCATACATACATCCATACACACATCCATTCATACATCCATAGATATATACATACATACATCCGTACATGCCTCCATACATCCTTCCATACATGCATCCATACATACGCCCTTCCATACGCGCATCCATACATCCATAAATGTATCCGTTCGTACATACATTCATATATCCATACATACATTCATACAAACATCCATACATACATCCATACATCCATCCATCCATACATCCACCCACCCATACATTGATCGATCCATACTTCCATCCATCCATACAAACATCCACCCATTCACGCATCCGTTCATCCACCCATCCAATTACCCATTATTCCGTCCATGCACCCAACCATTCACCCACTCACACATCCATACATCCATACATACACACATCCATACATCCATCCACCCGTACATCGGTCCAACCACACATCCAAACATTGATAGATACATACATCCATAAATCCATCCACCCATACATACATCTATCCGTACATACATCCTTACATTCCTAAATCCATCCATACATCCATCCATGCAGACAACCGTTAATCCATACATACATACATCCATACTTCAACCTTTCGACACATCCATCCGTCCATACATCCAACCATCCATACATCCATCGAACCATACATCCCTCCATCCATACACGCACCCATCCATACATCCATCGTTCCATACATCTAACCATACATACATCCATACTTACATACATCCATTCATCCGTACATCCGTACATCCATACATTCCTACGTCCATACATGCACACATACATACATCCATAAATCCGTCCAACCATACAACCATCCATCCATACATAAATCCATACGTATATCCCCACATCCATACATACACCTACACACACCCATACGTACATCCATCAATACTTCCATACATACATCCATACACATCCGTTCTTCCGTCCATCCAAGCATCCATTCATCCACGCACACATCCATACGTCCTTGCATCCGTAAATCCATCCTTCCATTCCTAAATCCATCCATACATCCATCCAACCAGACAACCGTTAATCCATACATACATCCATCCATACATCCACCGTTCCACACAACCATCCATCCATACATCCACCCAACCATACATCAATCGAACCATACATCCATCCACCCATACAAACATCCTTCCATACATCCATCGTTCCACACATCCATCCATCCATACATCCATCCATACATACATCCATTCATTCGTACATCCATACTCCAAAACATACATACATCCATAAATCCGTCCAACCATAAAACCATCCATCCATATATACAACCATACGCAATCCACACATCCATATATACACCCATACACACATCCATACATATATCCATCCATACATCCATACATACTCCCATACATACATCCATACATAAATGCATACATACACCCTGACATACATCCATACATACATACATACTTCCGTACATCCGTCCATCCATACGACACAAATCCATACATCCATCCATCCATACATCCGCCCATCCATACATCCACCCACCCATACATCCATCGATCCATAAATCTATCCATTCATACACCCATCCATATATACATCCATACATCCACACGTCCATACATCCATACATCCATCGAACCATCCATCCATCCATCCATACAAGCACCTATCCATTCATCCATCCCTCCATACACCCATCCATCCATACATCCAACGATCCATACATATATCCATCCGTACATACATCCACCAATCCACCAATCCAGCATTACATCCATACATACATCAATGCATACATACATACATACACCCATACATTCATCCATTCATTCGCCCTTCCATACAGGCATCCATACATCCATACATATATCCGTTCATCCATCCATACATGCATTCATACATACATCAATACATACATCCATACATACACCCATACATTCACCCATACATACATCCAT
>NW_016932665.1:2343-2895 GCF_001483705.2 Eufriesea mexicana
CCATCCATGCATACATCCATACATCCACACTCCCATACATCCATAAATCCATCCACCCATACACTCATCCATCCATACTTGCATGCATACATACATCCATAGATCCATACATACACCCATACACACATCCATACATACATGCATAGATACATCCGTACATACACCCATACATACATCCACACATCCACCCATACATACAACCGTACATTCGCCCTTCCATTAACCAATCCATAAATCCATCCATCCATTCACCCATCTATAAATCCAACTAACCACATATCCATCCATCCATACATCCATACATATATAAATCCATACATACGTAAATCCATACATTCGCCCATCCGTACCTTAATCCATCCACACTTCCACCCATCCATACAGCCATCCATCTATACATACATCCACACATACATACATACTTCCATACATCCAATCATTCAATCATCCACCCATCGATAGAACCATCGATCCTTTCATCCTTCCATCCATACATCCATCCACGAATCCTTCCTTCCTTCCACGCATCCATACACACATCAATACACATAT
>NW_016932666.1:0-300 GCF_001483705.2 Eufriesea mexicana
AGAAGACCACCGCAATGCAGTGTACATCTAAAAATTCAAAGATACCCAAACCTAACGCAAACATGTATTACCTAACCAAACGTTACATCACACAGCATAGCTTGCAGCGACCACCACTGCTGGCCTCCCCAGAGTCGAGGAGGTCATAGGAGAGCACAGTAGGGCGCATAAATCCTCTGAATAGCAGTCTATTCCGAGACTGCCGAAGCTATTCAAACCTAACACATACAAACATAATAAAAGCTTAACTCAGCCTAACGTGACGAGGCCATTATTGCTGGCCACCCCAGAGTCGAGCCG
>NW_016932667.1:0-615 GCF_001483705.2 Eufriesea mexicana
ATATATGCTTCTCTACAATACCATGGGCGGGTCTGAGGCGCCAGCAATAGTGGTTGTGACACGGCAGGATGGCTTAGGTAGCGTTCGGTTTGGGTTAGGCTTGGATAGCTATGACTTTCTTGGCATAGACTTCTATTCGGGGGATTTCTGCACTCTACTCTCTTCTACTATACTCTGCTTGACCTTTGGGACGCCAGCAATACTGCTAGCGGCAAGTTAGTTGAAGTTAGACTACGTTTGGTTGGGGTAAGTTAGGATGGGTTAGGTTTAGGATCACTTTGAACTTTGTGCTCAACACAGATGTCCTGATGACCTCTGTGCTCTACTATGCTCAATCGTATTGCGCTCGACTCTGTGTCACCAGCTATAGTGGTCGCGGCACGTTGCGTTGATTTATGTTACGTTTGGTTATGTTATGTTGGTTTGGGTTAGGCTTGCATAGCTTTGACTTTCGATGTATACACTGCTATCCTGAGGACCTCTGCGCTCTACTGTGCCCTTGCATATACTGCTTGGCCCTAGGGGGGGGGGGGAATAACAAATTGTGGTCGCGGCACGTTACGCTGTGCTAGGCTACGTTTGTTTACGTTACGATAGCCTGGGTTAGATTTAGAT
>NW_016932668.1:0-249 GCF_001483705.2 Eufriesea mexicana
CGTCGACGGAAGCTCCACTGGAGCCGCGTCGACACCACCAACATTGACCTTACCTTCCATCCTCGGTAAATTGCCCGGCTTCCCCTTGATGGTTACCTCGGTATTGGTTGCAAGCCCCTGCTCCGCCGCTTGCATTGTGGTGTGACCCTCGGCGCAGGTATCCATCGCTGGGCTGATGCTCGGCCCCGCGGCAGACAATGGGCGCCGTCCCTCGCCTACCTGCGGCGTAGCGGTGTCCACAACTTCGTT
>NW_016932668.1:378-646 GCF_001483705.2 Eufriesea mexicana
CACCAGAAAACGCACTTTTCTGCCGAAAATCCCTACCAATAGTAGAAGCGTCGTGAACGCGTCCGTCTCGTTCGACATTCAGCGCGGCTCTCGACCAAACATAGCCTAGGCTAACGTAACCAAACGTAACTTAACTCAACCTTACGTGCCACGACCACTATTGCTAGCCTACTCATAGCCAAGCAGAGTATACTGGAACACAGATGATCGCAGTAGTCCACCGCAATGCAGTGTATCACACAGGAGTCAATGGCATCCTAACCTAACC
>NW_016932669.1:0-727 GCF_001483705.2 Eufriesea mexicana
CTATGGACCCCTTTGCTCTAGTGTGCTCTGCCATATTCTGCTTGTCTGTGGGCAAGCCAGCAACAGTGCTCGCAGCACATTAGGTTTAGTTCTTCTACGCTTGGATAGGTCAGGTTATGTCTGGTTTCGTTAGGATGGCATTGACATTTGTGCTATACGCTGCTATTCGGTGGACTTCTGAACTATGGACTGTGCTCTAGTATATTCTGCTTGGCCATGGGGAGGCCAGAAATAGCCGTCTCCGCACGTTAGGTTGGGTTATGTTACGTTTGGCTTAGCTAGGTTAGGCATTTTCTGGATAGGATAGCATTCACTTTTGTGCTATACACTGCTATTCCGTGGAATTGTGCGATCTACTGTGCTCTAGTATGTTCTGCCTGACTCTGACGAGGCCGGAAATAGACGTCACGGCTGGTTAGGTTAAGTCATCCTTGGTTTGGTTATGTTATGTTAGTTCCTGTTTTGTTAGGATGGCATTGACTTCTGTGCTGTGCACTGCTGTTCGGTGGATTCCTGCGCTTCGCTGAGCTTTAATTATCTCTGGTTGGCGCTGCGGATGACAGCAACGGTGGTCTCGGCACGTTAGGTTGTGTTAGGCTACGCTTGGTTAGGTTACGTTTGGTTAGGTTACGTTTGATTAGGTTACGTTTGGTTAGGTTGGGACAGGATACCTTTGGCTTTTGTGCTATACACTGACATTCTGCGGATTTCTGCGCCCTGCTGATCT
>NW_016932670.1:0-765 GCF_001483705.2 Eufriesea mexicana
GCATATCCTAGAGCACAGTAGATAACAGAAATCCGCAGAGATGCATTATAAAGCACAATAGTTGAAGAAAACCGAACCTAGCCAGACCTAACCTAACCCAAACTCACGTAGCCTAACTCAGCATAAGGAGCCGAGACCGCTATTGCTGTCTTTCCCCGAGTAAAGCTGAACATGCCAGATTACAGCGGAGCGCAGTAATCCACCGAATATCAGCGTACGGCGCAAAAGTCAAACCTGTCCTATCTCAAGAAATCGAAACTCAACGTAACCAAACGAAACCCACTTTCACCTAACGGCACTACAACATAATTCTGACGTCCCCGGTGCAAAGCGGATAATATTCGGGCGGCGCACAGCTCAGAAATCCACCTAATAGCAGTGTATAGCGCAAAAGTCAATGCTATCCTTCCCTAACCTAACCGACGGTAACATAACCAAACGTGACATAACTAAACCTAACGTGATAGGAACACAATTGCAGACCTCCACAGAGCCAAGCAGTGTAGAGTGCAGCTATGTGGATTGCAGAAATTCACCGAGTAGCAGTGTACAGCACAAAAGCCAAAGAAAACCTATACTACCCTGAACAAACGAAACATAACCAAACGTAGCATAAGTAAACCAAACGTGCCAAGACCGTTATTACTAGCTATCATCCTCTGAGCCGAGCAGATTATAATAGGGCAATGTAGAGCGTAGGATCCAGCCGAATGGCATTTTATAGCGCAAAAGTCGAAGCAATCATGTCCCAACTTCATCTAACGA
>NW_016932671.1:0-629 GCF_001483705.2 Eufriesea mexicana
CTGGATGTATCAGTGGATGGATGTATGGTTGGATGTATGTATGGATGTATGTATGGAGGTATGGATGGATGAATGTATGGTTCGATGGATGTATGGATGTATGTATGTATGGATATACCACTGTATGGATGAACGAACGTATGTATATACGGATGTATGAAAGTATGGAAGTATATCTGTATGGATGTATGGGTGGATGGATGTATGAGTGGATGGATGTATGGATGGATGTATGTATGGTTGTATGTATGGATATATGTATGTATGTATGTATGTATGGTTGTATGGATGTATGGATGGATGGATTTATGGATTTGTGGATGTATGAATGTATGGATGGATGGATCTATGGATGTATAGATGTTTGGATCGATGAGTGTATGGATGGGATCTTGAATCGATGGATGGATGTATGGTTCGATGGATGTATGGATGGGTGGATGTATGGATGGCTGCATGCACGGATGTATGTATGGATGCATTTACGGATGTATCTACGGATGTACGTATGGATGAGTGTATGGGGGTATAAGCATGGATGTATGGATGAATGTATGGATGGATGCATGGATGGAGAGATGTATGGATCGATTGACGTATGGATGGGATGATGTGTGGATGGATGAATG
>NW_016932672.1:0-372 GCF_001483705.2 Eufriesea mexicana
CATACATAAGATTTTAGTTATCAGCATTCTTTTTTCTATCTTACTCCTAATGCATGTAATTTGCAAACTTATCTGTTTGACACACAATGTAGGTTATAATATCACATTCAAATTTATATTTATACGTGAAAAATGCCTCCGTAACAAAATATCTTTGCAGTTCTTATACTTTTCATAGATGTTGCTGAATGTTACCCATATTTCATTTTGCAGTTCTTATACCTTTCATAGATGTTGCTGAATGTTACCCATATTTCATGACTTGGCGTAAAGCTGATGCACAAATTCATTCCCTCTGGTTGAAATTATATTTTGTACCTACACAATGTTTGTTAACCAATCCTGTTTGTACTTTTCTATATTTCTTGGTTC
>NW_016932673.1:0-2847 GCF_001483705.2 Eufriesea mexicana
ACATTGCCTGGGTCTACTCGGGGGAGATACACAGCCGCAGCCGCTGGAAGCTATTAACAACGACGGCCGCGCCGCTTTGCGCGCGCATCGTGGCCTGCTACCAACTCGGGCCGGCGGCCACCGCCAACGAGTCGTCCGCGTAACACGTCAGGCTCAGGCCGCGGTGGAGGGGAGTACCCAACATGGCGACGTGCGATAGAAGGCGTTGGCGACATCCACACCGACCGCCAGCGCCACCCAGCCTTGGTCGTCGGCAGCATCCGACAGAGTACGAATGCGCTCGATCGCGTCGTTCGTCGACCAATCATACCGGAATCCGAAATCCCTGACGCTGAGATCGGGACCCACGTCCGTTAAATGCTCCCGGAGGAGCGCAGCTAGAACGCGGTCGAAGAGCTTGCCCGCCTCGTCAGGCAGGCATATCGGTCGGTATGGCATCGGAGAGTTCGGCGGCTTCCGTATTTTCGGGATCATCACAACGCTCGCTCTATTCCAACATGCCGGGAAGCGACCGGTCCGGAGGCAGCTGTCGAACAGCTGTCGCACACTGTCACCCCACGCTTCCAGAGCCAGTGCAAAGGCTTGGCATCGGATGCCGTCCGGTCCGGGGGCGGTGTTCCTCGCCGCCATCCTAACGACCGCGCGGCCCAACTACTCGCGCGGGACCCCCAGCTTTTCGGAACATCCGACCAGTTCCGACCGCACTGCAGCGGGTTGCACCCCCTCCACCACCGCCACATGGATGATGGTGTCGATCACCCGCCGCAGGATCTCGTGGTACATACGCTCGTTCGCTTGTGGCGTCCATGCCCCTAACTTCCCCATTACTAATTTATAGGGGCGTCCCCACCGATCGCTTTCGAGCGTCGCGAGGAGTTCGTCCCATTGCCGAGATTTGGCTCTGCGAATCTCCCTCCGGAGATCGCCCACCGCGGATAGGTTCCCGCGATAGGGGCACGCGATTTCCTCGTCGGACACCGCGCTTCGTCGACGAAGCGGCAGGGTGTACTGGCGCCGGGCGAGAACGCAGAGCTCCCGGAGCTGCGAGAATACGGCCAACCACCAGTGCACTGCATCCCGCGAAGGTGGCATCCTGACCCGCGGCATGGGGACGTCGCACGCGCGCGTCATCGCCGCCCATATCTTCTCCGCCCCTAACCCCGCTTCGTCATTTTCGCACCCGACGGCCCCATCCGTCCAGGCGTAGACCTGGACGGCCGCGGCAAAGAAGTCGCGGTCAAGGCGCCCGAGCGCCCATCGCGGCTCGGCGGTGTGCTTCCGGCTGGGAGGTTCCAGACCGGTGTGAGGAGTGACGGCAAGCATCATGGTGAAGTGGAGGTGGTCGATGAGCGTTTCCACGTCCACCATCACTCTCCAGCAGCTGACACGCCGCACAGCTGCCGGCGATGCGAACGACAAGTCCACGATGCATGTGCCGTTCCACCGGACGCACGTGCTTACGGAACCCCGGTTGGGCATCCAGAGATCCAACCCCGCGGCCCAATCCTGCATGGCCTCGCCCTGAGCGTCTGTTCCCGGGGAACGCCACACCACGGAGTGGTCGTTGAAGTCCCTCAGGACCAGAAACGTACGAGCCATGTGTCCACTAAGGATACCTCCGAGCTCGTCCAGCTTCCTCTCGCACGACGAGAGGACGCGGTTTGGGGAGACGTAGCACCACAAACGTCAACGTCGTTCCAGGAGACCGCCACGAATCCCTCACCGCTGTGAAGCAGCGTTGGTGCGGGTGTCCGCAGTAGTCCCCTGGCGATGACCGCCACGGAGACCGCCCCGATCCCCGAACCACCCGTCTTGATCGAGGGTACGGTACGTCTCTGGGGTACTGGGGTCTGCCGACACCCAGCTCAACGAGCGTCTGCAGGAAAAGGTCCTGCGACGCCCGCGAATGGTTCAGGTTGGCCTGGAGCACCATGGACGGCGTGAAAGTTAGGCCATGTCCATGGCCTCCTCCTGGCCCCCCTTCTTTTGGGCCGGCTGCGCCGGTCGGCGGGCCCTTCGCGGAGACGGAATTCGCGGACGCAGCTTTCGAATAGGCGCTCGCGGGCGTCGAGGCGGACGCGGAGCATGCAGGCGCCTGGCGAGCCGCGCATTTTGCCTTTGGCGAGCAGCACGCCTTGCTGCCCAGCCGGTGGTTGGAGTGGCGGCCGTGATCGGCGCAAACCGGGCACTTGGGTGCAGGCACAGCACCCCCACCGGCACGGTGGCCCGCCGCATCACACCTGAAACAGTTGTCGCTGCGGTTCACCGCGCAAGAGCATCCGTTCCTTGCGTGACCGAACGCAAGGCAACGGAAACACTGGAGGCGCAGTGCCTCCAAGGCTGCGACGCGGGCTGAAGTCCAGCCCACGCGGATCTGCCCGCAATCGACTGCCTTTCTCGCTGCGCGAGGGGACACTGGGCCCATACAGAGCCCAGCCCCGAAGCGGAAGACCGTATCACTCCGGTTCTTATTTCCGCCTCGGTGCATTCACCGACCCTGTGCAGGGCAGCGGCCACCTCGCGGGGAGTGACAGAGTCGTCGAGCCCTGTTACCCTCAGCTCCGCTTTTCTGGTGGGAACCGTAACCCGCACGCCGGATCCCTCCAAGTCTTCGCTCATTCGCCCGGCGAGAGCGGCGGCTCGCTGTGCGCCCTGGGGTCCGCCGACCTCCAGCAGTAGACTGCCGGAAGCGGCCCGACGGGGGGCAAGTCCTCGATCCCGAGGTCGGCGAAATTTATCTTTCCTCTTGCAGCGGAGATGGCCTCCGCGCAAGAGGGACACGGTCCGTCGGGTGCCCAAACCGCGACGGCGGCCGCTTAAGAATGGGGCCCGGCTTATCGCGGCTCT
>NW_016932674.1:0-360 GCF_001483705.2 Eufriesea mexicana
GACCACATTTTATATCATTGCAGAGGCTATAGCACGCCAGTAGTATCTTTCCCCCTTACTTATACAAGGAAGCTAGGTCACCGCGATATTAGTCGAAAATGTCAATAAAATTTTATTTTCCAGGAGGATTCTATAGCATGTAATGCCGATAGCAAGCCAATAGAATCGTTCCACGTTAGTTATGCAAGCAAGTAAACTCACCACGATATTAGTCGAAAATGTCAATAAAATTGATTTTTCTAGACAGGTTCTAGAGCAACAAGTTAACTCACCACGATATTAGTCGAAAATGTCAATAAAATTGATTTTTCTAGACAGGTTCTAGAGCATTGCAATGGCTATAGCACGCCAAAAGGATCT
>NW_016932674.1:557-1045 GCF_001483705.2 Eufriesea mexicana
TTCCAGCCAGATTCTATAGCATTGCGACGGCTATAGCACGCCAATTGAATCTTTTCCCCGCATTTATACAATAGAATTGGCTCAACACGATATTAGTCGAGAAAGTCAATAAAATTGAATTTCCCATACAGATTCTATAGTGTTGCAATGGCAATAGCACGCCAATAAAATCTTTCCTCGTTATTTATGCAAGAAAGCTAGCTCCCCACTATATAAGTCGAAAATGTCAATAAAATTGAACGTTCCGGCCAGATTCTATAGCATTGCAATGGCTATATCACGACAAGGGGATCTTTCCTGCTTACTTACGCAATGAAGTTAGCTCTCCATGATATTAGTCGAAAATGTCAACAAAATTGTATTTTCCAGCCACAATCCATGTCATTGGAATGGCTATAGCACGCAAAAAGCATCTTTCGTCCTTACATATGCGAGGAAGTTAGCTCACCACGATATTATTCGAAAATGTCAACAAAATTGAACTTTCC
>NW_016932675.1:0-569 GCF_001483705.2 Eufriesea mexicana
AGATTCTGCAGCATTGCAATGGCTATAGCACTCCAAAAGTATCCTTCATCCTTATTTATGCAAGAAGGGGAGCTCACCACGATGTTAATGCAAAATGTCAGTAAAATTGAATTTTCCAGCCAGATTCCAGAGCATTGCAATGGCTATAGCACGCCAATATAATCTCTCCTCCTTATTTATGCAAGCGAGTTAGGTCTCCACGATATTAGTTAGAAATGTCAATAAAATTGAATTTTCCAGCCAGATTCAGATTCTTCGGCATTGCAATGGCTGAAGCACTCGAAAAGAATCTTTCCTCCTTACTTATGCAAGGAAGATAGCTCACAACTATATTAGTGGAATATGACAATAAAATTGAAATTTCCAGCCAGATTCTATTGCATTGCAAAGGCTATAGCACGCCAATGGTATATTTCCTCATTATTTATGCAAGAAAGGAAGCTCACGACGATATTAATCGAAAATGTCAGTAAAATTGAAGTTTCTAGCCAGATTCCATTGCATTGCAAAGGCTATAGCACTCCAAAAGCATGTTTCCTCCTCACTCAGGCAAGGAAGATAGCTCACTA
>NW_016932676.1:0-931 GCF_001483705.2 Eufriesea mexicana
TATGTTGCGTTTGTTTGGGATAGGTTACGTTAATCTCTGACAGGTTGTTTTCGTCCCCGTGATGTACACTGTAATTCAGAGGAATCCTGCCCTCGACTGTGCTCAGCTATATTCTGCTTGGCCTAGCGTAGGCCAGCAATAGTGGTCGCGGCACATTATGCAGAGCTACGTTACGTTTGCTTGGTTTACGTTATCTTGGGTTATGTCCTGATAGCTACCACTTTTGTGCTATATACTGCGATTCTATGGACTTCTGCTCTCTACTGTCCTCTAATATTTTCTGCTCGACTCGGGGAGGCCGGCAATAGTGGTCGCGGTACGTTAAGATTTGTTATGTTACGTTTGGTTACGTTAAGATTGGATATATAAGGATAGTATAGCCTTGAATTTAACACACCACTGTTCGGTGGATTTCTGCCCTCCAGTGGGCACTATTATGCTATGCTTCCCTCTGGGGTGGCCAGCGATAGTGTTATCTGCGCCAAATTTTGAGTCCTGCAACGATTGGCTAGGTTAGGTTGGGACAGGAATGGGTTGGTGACCTTTGACTTTTTTGCTATACACTGATATTCGGAGGATTTCCTATCCCTAAATAGCTATATCATCCTCTGCTCGGCTATGCGGTGGCGAGCATTAGTGGACGTGTCACGTTAGTTTGTGTTAGGTTACGTTCGGTTCCGTTATGTCAGGTTAAGTTTGGTAGGGATGTCTTTGATTTTCGCGCTATACACTACCATCCGGTGGATTTCTGTGATCTACAGTGCTCTAATGCATTCTGCTTCGCTCTCGGGATGCCAGCAGCAGTGGCCGCGGCACGATACGTTGATTCATGCTTCGCTCGGTTAGGTTACGTTAGGTAATGTTTGGGTACAAAAGCCCAGACTTTCATGCTATACACTGTTAATCGGTGGATTTCTGTGACCTACTCTGC
>NW_016932677.1:0-915 GCF_001483705.2 Eufriesea mexicana
ATTTATTGCTGACCTCCACAGTGACAAGCAGAGTATACCAGAGCACAGAAGTGCGGAGAAATCAAGCGAATTGCAGTGAATGGCACAAAAGGTGAAGATACCTTAATATAACCTGACCTAACCTAACCATTCGTAGTATGCCTCAACACAACATGCAGCGACCACTACTCCTTGCCTCCTCATAGCCAGGCAGAACATAGCAGAGCACAGAAGATCACAGAACTCCACCTGATAACATTGTATGCCACGGAAGTCGAAGCTATCCTAACCAAAACTAACGTGCCGGGACTACCATTACTGGCCACCACAGTGCCAAGCAGGACATATTAGAGCACAGTAGAGCGCAGGAGTCCATCGACTAGCAACGTATGGCACAAAAATCTAAGCTACCCTATCCTGACCTAACCAAACGTAACGTAAGCAAACCTAACCAAAATCAACCTAACGTGCTGCGACCGCTATTGCTCGCCTCCCCAGGGTCGAGCAGAGTATAGCAGAGCAATGTAGAGCGCAGGAATTCATCGAAGAGCAGTGTATGTTACAATAGTCTAGGATATCCTACCGCAACCTGGCCTAAATTAACTTATCCAATCGTAGAATAACTGAACGTAACGTGCCTCGACCACTGCTGCTGACATCCCCAGAGTCAAGCAGAGTATAGTATAGCACAGTAGATCACATGAACCCACCAGATAATAGTTTACAGCACGAAGAGCACGAAAGTCGACGCGATTATGACCAAACGCAACCTAACATAGCCATATCAAACGTAGGCTAACTATGCGTTCCTTGCCGCAACCACTATTTCTGGCATTCACAGGAACGGGCAGAGTGTATTGAAACACATTCCATAGCAGTGATCCTCCGACTAGCAGTGTACAGCACGAAAGTTGAACGTAACTGGACCGAGCTTGG
>NW_016932678.1:0-538 GCF_001483705.2 Eufriesea mexicana
AGCGCGCTATAGCCATTGCAATGCTATAGAATGTGCGTCGAAAATTCACTTTTATTGACATTTACGACTAATATCGTGGTGAGGTAACTTTCGTGCGTAAATACGGAGGAAATACCCTATTGGCGCGCTATAGCCAATGCAATGCTGTAGAATATGGCCGGAGCATTCAATATTACTGACATTTTCGACCAATATCGTGGTGACCTAGCTTTCTTGCATATCTAAGGAGGAAAGATTTTACTGGCGTGCTGTAGCCATTGCAATGCTATAGAGTCAGCCTCGAAAATTCAATTATATTGACATCTTCGACTAATATCGTGGTGAGGTAGCTTTCTTGCATAAATAAGGAGGTAAGATTCTTTTGGCCAGCTATAGCCATTGCAATTCTATAGTATCTGGATGGAAAATTCAACAATTCTATTGACATTATCGACTAATATCGATGTGAGCTGACATCCTTCCATGTGTATGGAGGAAAGATTCCACTGGCGAGCTATAGCCATTGCAATGCCATACAATCTGGCTGGAAAATTCAATT
>NW_016932679.1:0-5830 GCF_001483705.2 Eufriesea mexicana
AATACTTTAGCGTAATTTTACATAAAGCTGCACCCAAACACGGTATGTATGAATAATATTAATGGATAATTCCGTGTAAATAATGCTCAAAATTAACAATTCCGGAAACAATTACTGGGACCAATCGTTCCAGTTATTTGTATACACGATAAAATCGAGCTGCAAAAATTAGAGTAGTTAGTAATAATTATAGTAATAATATTTCCCGAGAAACTGCCTCTAAACTCAGAATAAATAAGTCTATGAATATGGATATTTTAAAATCCACGAAACAAAATGTGCATGTATACTCTAGGGAATAAGCGTTGCAGCAGAAAGCTTTAACAAATGGTTTCGCCAAGCGCGGCTAGAACGTATACATTTGCAGCAGCGGAACGTATTCCAGTAACTCATTTTGTTTAAATCACGCGTCTACTCGCGCGTTCTTCGCACGATGAGAGGAATTAACAATGGACACGAAGTTTCGTTTGAAAATTGCTGGAAGGATGCGTTGGATTGTGCATTGTTTAGAGGGAAACGCCGCTACGTCATAGAGTGGTACAAGTTCGTAGGAATCCATGCTGCTCGCATGCACGCAAAAGGTGATAGAGCCAAATAATTAGATCAACGCTATTATCGAGCACCGTGGCCTATTGCTAGCCGCCGGCTCGCGGCGTATTTATTTGGCTCGCCGCCTACAGACGTAAAATACCCGTTCGTTAGCGCTCGATATGCGTCCTACAGGTACGACATTATTATATCCCTGCGTCGTAAACGAGGTATTTGCAACAAATGCACTTTCATACAAATAACTGAATGCCCAGCAACGTGTTCCCTCGTTCAATAACTTTCCGTTGCATGCAACCAAGTGTAAACGTGAACCTACGCTACCTTATCATTTGAGCAGTTATATCTTTGCGAAGAGAGATCCGAGAATATCACTTGTGGGCTCTATGAGAGTGGTAAACCCGTCCTCTTGAGTCCTTCAATCGAATGTATGCTTGGACATTTTTGTGGTGGAAGGCGGAGACGGGATTTCGGTTTAAAGATTGAGGAAGTCTTAAGAACCATGATTCTTTTAGAAAAATATTCCTGGGCACCAAATTGCGGAAAATGAGACACCTTTAGGAACCCCAAGGTATTAGTATACGATTCTCCACTGCTAGGAAGTTCCTTTTCGAATAAATTATTCCATTAGACTCCGAAATTGGTTGCTGTAACTTTATGAACCAGATGGAATTTTGGCTGCTCTTGTTCAGTATGATTTGCGCGTTCCAATGGAATTCCATTCAGTCTGTATTCCATCATATTAATCTTTTAATTAGTAGCATGTCGCTGGTATACTCCTCATTGTGTCCTAAATTACTTGGAAACGAAATATTACCCAATAACTTTCGAGGTGTGAATTTTGTGGTTCTATAAACCGTAATTGAACGTAACGAAAAAAAGGTATTTTCTCATTGAAACCACCAGCGATCCAACTTTTTCTAATTTTCAGCAAAATAGGGTCTCTGCCTTCTGAAGTAAAACAGTGTGAATACATATCCAATCCCGGTATGCGAAAGTAAGGCTCACGAAAGTATACATAGTATTTTATAACGCTAACCGTTTACACTAACATAATGGGTCTAATTCGTCGTTAGTTTCTCATACTAAATCTCATAAATATCAGTAGCACACGCATTAGGCAGAAATTACATGGAGCGTATATTAACGCCAGCGAAATGTGAATAAATCGAAAAATTGACACGGTTTTATTTAGAACAGTATGTGTATGTAAGTTGCAGTTTAAAATACAGTAACACCATAATTCTCAGTTTCTCGTGAATATATCAGTATGTAAGGACTGAGGAGGATACTAGCAGAAAATTAGCATTGTCTCGTACACTAAACCTGCCAATGTTCAAATAAAAAACCATTTCCAAACCTTTTACTTGAAATTCCCCATTGAATCGATCATTCCTTTGGTCTCATGATTGCGTGATATTGCGTCCAATATAAGTTAAATTATTATTCTCGTATAATGCTTGGACATTTTTGTGGTGGAAGGCGGAGACGGGATTTCGGTTTAAAGATTGAGGAAGTCTTAAGAACCATGATTCTTTTAGAAAAATATTCCTGGGCACCAAATTGCGGAAAATGAGACACCTTTAGGAACCCCAAGGTATTAGTATACGATTCTCCACTGCTAGGAAGTTCCTTTTCGAATAAATTATTCCATTAGACTCCGAAATTGGTTGCTGTAACTTTATGAACCAGATGGAATTTTGGCTGCTCTTGTTCAGTATGATTTGCGCGTTCCAATGGAATTCCATTCAGTCTGTATTCCATCATATTAATCTTTTAATTAGTAGCATGTCGCTGGTATACTCCTCATTGTGTCCTAAATTACTTGGAAACGAAATATTACCCAATAACTTTCGAGGTGTGAATTTTGTGGTTCTATAAACCGTAATTGAACGTAACGAAAAAAAGGTATTTTCTCATTGAAACCACCAGCGATCCAACTTTTTCTAATTTTCAGCAAAATAGGGTCTCTGCCTTCTGAAGTAAAACAGTGTGAATACATATCCAATCCCGGTATGCGAAAGTAAGGCTCACGAAAGTATACATAGTATTTTATAACGCTAACCGTTTACACTAACATAATGGGTCTAATTCGTCGTTAGTTTCTCATACTAAATCTCATAAATATCAGTAGCACACGCATTAGGCAGAAATTACATGGAGCGTATATTAACGCCAGCGAAATGTGAATAAATCGAAAAATTGACACGGTTTTATTTAGAACAGTATGTGTATGTAAGTTGCAGTTTAAAATACAGTAACACCATAATTCTCAGTTTCTCGTGAATATATCAGTATGTAAGGACTGAGGAGGATACTAGCAGAAAATTAGCATTGTCTCGTACACTAAACCTGCCAATGTTCAAATAAAAAACCATTTCCAAACCTTTTACTTGAAATTCCCCATTGAATCGATCATTCCTTTGGTTTCAAGATTGCGTGATATTGCGTCCAATATAAGTTAAATTATTATTCTTGTATTTTATCAAATTCTTCACTTCCTTTCTCATTCGTGGGTCAATTAACCTCTGCTAGGTTTAGCGTTAAACATCAAATGACGATGGGTGGAATGTCGGAATGAAATAAATCCACTCGTTAATTAATACCCCATGCCCCATACACCGCTTTAAGGAGTTTCGTCGTATTTTCAGCGGGAAACATTAGAACCGCAATTTTTCCGCAACGATTAGATCACCGATGGCGAGGTGTTGAAAACGCACTCGGTTGATGATATTCGTTCCGCTGTCTAATTCAAATTCCTTCGCGACTCCGTGCCTGGATAAATGCTAACACGCACGTAACGGAGGAGAATAACGCACGTTTGCGACTGTTCTTACGACAGGTCGCCTACCCGGCTTCGAGCAGTGCGGTCGAGTCCACGTCGCTCCGCGTTCCGAGTCGAGTTCGATAACTAAACTTGAGGGCTTCCTCGAGAAAGTGCTAACATATTAATTGTGAAGTGAAGGTCAACCAGTGGCCGGAGTCCCGAGTCGCTGGAGCGATTTTCAAGGAAGAAGGCGGAAGATAAGTGTTTTGGCAGCTCTGCCGCTCGCCGGTAATACGCCCGGAAGCTTCTATCTTCGATTTCGCGAGTACAAGGAAGCGGACGGACTTCCCTCAAGTTGTGGTTGTGGAGTCTTCCAGTGTGCTCATTTTGAGATATACCTCCGTGTTCTGCTAACTACAAGTGGATCCATAGGAATTTCAAGAAAATAATATTGACAGGCGGCCAACTTGGAAGCACGTAGCACGCAGCCGTAGCGTCGGTCGAGCGTACCCCACGCTGGCCGAGGAGCGGCCTGACGGTACCTAAGGGTATACAGTTACCTGCAGCTGACTGCACACGGACGACCGCGCGGACTACAATAAGTTTAAAAATTAATAAATTTAATAAACGTTAAATCAGAGATATCTACGCCGACGATTTTAATATTAAAAATTAACACTAAAGTTAATATTAAAATTAAAGCTAGATCAAAGTTAAAATAATATTAAAGGCAGGAATCGGAATTAGAAGTAAGAATTAAAATTAAAAATTAAGATTAAAAATTAAAATAAAATCAAAATTAAAATTAAAATTCATAACGTATGTTGAATATGTAAATAAATAAATAAATAATAAAAAAAAGAAAAAAAGAAGAAAAAGAAAAGAAATTAAATGGAATTAAAATCAAAATAAAGTTAAAATTAAAGCTAAAACTGTAAGAAGATTGAGGGCAACAAAGAAATAAATATTAAAACAATTAAAATAATTAAAGGACGAGAGTAAATAAGATACCTATGTCACCGGGCCCAGGTAGGAACCTGGAAAAACCCACAGTCATGTTGACGCGAGCAAAGGTCCCCGCCACCCTTGCCGGCCGCAAGGCATGTATCAGGACGGAGGAAAATCCAACGGGTAAGCGCAGAGCGAGTGCCACCCCGGAAAAACCCCGCGCTGAGGATGAGAAAGACAAGAAGGTGGAAGCCGAGAAAACACCGGCAATTCAGCCAACGCGCACCGTTTCGGAGATGGCGAGGCGCGCAGCAAAAATCGAGAAGAAGGTGCTGGTATTCTGCCTAGATCCGGCAAAGAAGCTGGGGAAGGAAAGCGCCTCAACGATAATGGACCGCTTCGTTGAAATGCGTAAGCTCGTCGAGACCCTCACGTTGAGGAACAGTTTCCTCTGCGGCAAGCTTGAAGAAAGGATCGCATCAATAGATGCGGCGAAAACGGCGCTAACTGGCGCAGTCAATAAGACCTTGGAGGCGACAAAGCGCCTAGAATCGGCCGTTAAAACGGCTGCATGGAACGGACCGGTAACATACGCCAACAGGGCAAAAATTACCAGCAGGGCAGTCCCCGAGGCGGTAGTGAAGCCACCACGGAACGTGGTAATGATCACGCCGGACAAAGAGGAAGCCGAAATCAGGACCAGTGGAGAAGCTCAGGAGGCAGTGTTCACCCTGGCGAACCCCAGGAAGAAGGGGATCCAGGTGAAGTCGGACCGCCGCGCACAGGGAAAAGGCATCGTGGTAGAAACAGCCACTCCTGAAGGACTCAGAGCTTTCCCATAAAGTGCGAAGCTCAGGAACATGTGGCTAAAAGCGAGAATGCCCACACAAAGGATGCCCAGGATGATCGTCTACGACATCCCGAGGGAGCTGTCTGAGAAGGAGATAAGAGCCTGCTTGAAGAAGCAGAATAAGGAGAAGCTCACTGAGGCAGAGACGGATGAGATAAAATTCTGCTACAGGACAGGAAGGAAGGACAGCGAAGAAACTAATTGGGTCGGCGAAGTGAGCCCTTATATAAGGAGGAAGATGCTTGCGGGTTATATATTCATATCATTGAACGCCTGCGATGTGAGCGACTACGTGGCAGTGTCCCGCTGCTACAAATGCCAAGGCTTCGGGCATGTAGCCAAGCACTGTATGGAGAAGCACGAAACCTGCGGTCACTGTGCCGAAACCGGGCACGACACAAAAGCTTGCCCAACAAAGAAGGATAACGCAGTCTGCGTAAACTGCAAAAGAAGCGGCAGGAAGAGCGATCACGCAGAATCCAGCGAGAATTGCCCTTCCTACAAAGCCGCATAGGAGAGGTCAGTATCAAGAACCGTTTATGGATAAGAGGAAAAATGGTCGGACGAAGGATATAAGGATTCTGCAGTACAATATGCAGCGACCAAGAATCGTGCCCCACGTGGTTAGGTCGCAAATGGAGCTAACGGGCGCAGATATCATACTCATGCAGGAGCCCTATTCCATGTACGGTAAAACACCCTGGTTTGGAACGAGCGTC
>NW_016932679.1:5841-26972 GCF_001483705.2 Eufriesea mexicana
GACCGTGTGACGTGGAGATCAGGGCGCCCCACCTATCGCGGCGGTGGGGATTAGAGGAAACCACAATCTAGGCTAACGAAATCGCGAGTTTGTGCACGAGACACGGCGCTTACGTATAGATAAGCGACGGAAACACCAAGGTATACTCGGTCAGTCAATACTTTCCGCCGTCGGAAAATATTGAAATTGGCATCGCGCAGCTGGATAAGGTGCTGACGTACCTGCGGAGCAAGGGGGTCATCGTCGGAGCGGACGCCAACGCTAATTCGCCGCTGTAGTTCAGCCGAGAGCTCGAAGAACACAGCGAGCTCCTCGATGACCTGATTGCACAGCACGGTCTGTTGGTGCTGAACTGGCCGTGCGACGTCACAACGTTTGAGACAACGCGCGGGAAATCTAACACGTCACTCCGGAGGCGCTACCGCTCGTGCACGACTGGAAGGTGCACGAGGACGGAACCTACAGCGACCACCTTATACTGGAGACAAGACTTAACCTCGTGAACGGGAAAGCACTGCCACCACCATTGCGACCACGCTACCACACCAGGAAGGCCAAGTGGGAAAAGTTCCACAAACTCATCTTGGAAGAGAAGAGGAGCTTGTCCGAAATGGTAATCAGGTGCCAAGAGGTCGTAGAGAGTATTGTCGCAGAGCTGGAGCGGGTCCTCACCAAAGCCAGCGATGCGGCCATACCGAAGAGGAAATGGCACGAAAGGTCCAACCCTTGGTGGACCCAAGATCTCACACATGCCCAGAGAGATGCGTACCGAGCAAGAAGGAGGTGCCAAGAGACCAAGGACCCCGCAACGAGGGAGCTAGAGAAAAAGAGCTACCGCGAAGTACGGAAGAAGTACATCGGAATGGTGACGAACGCGAAGAACCAAAACTGGAGCCAGTTCGTGACCGAAGAAGGAAACAAGGAGCCCTGGGGAATTGTCTGCAAGACTGCGCTCGGGAAACTGAGGAGAGAAGAGGCGACGTGTGCACTCCGCACGCCGCAAGGAGAAACCTCGAAATGACGATCCACGGCGGAGGCGATGCTAACCGCGTTCGTTCCTGAAGACGATGTGGAGAAAGACACACCCGAGCAACTGTGGTTCCCAGAGGACTCCAAGACCGCCTCGGAAACCGCAGGCTGCCCATCATTCAGGCACGAAGAACTGGGCAGCACGATAGCGCGGCTCAAGAGAGGCAAATGCCCTGGCCCTGACCGAATCTAGTCGGAGGTAGTTCAGGAGGCATGAAGCTCAATTCACCAAGAGCTTTTGAACCTAGTCAACGTCTGTTTGGAGTGGGGATTCTTCCAGAAGAGATGGAAGATCGGTAACGTTGCTACTATTCTCAAAGGTTCGGACAGGGAAAGGAGGAGTCCAAAGTCGTATAGGCCGATATGCTTGCTCTCAATGATTGAAAAGCTGTTGGAGCGACTAATGGCGAAATGGATGGCCCCACTCCTTCACGATCATATACTGTCCTCTGAGCGACAGTTCGGATTCCGTCCTGGAAAATCGATAGAGGACGCAATTGTGAAGCTACAAGGAGCGATAAATGAGAAGAGCGTTTGGAAGTGCATTTTAGCGATCGCACTCGAAATTTCGGGTGCCTTCGATAATGTGTGGTCGCCTAACGTGCTCCAATAGCTGAAGCGAAGGAACTGCGCTCAGAACCTGTACAAGCTGACGCAAAGGAACTTCACGGACAGGAGGGTCCAGCTGATAGGGAAGCACGAACCTGTCGAGATTCCAGTAAAAATGGTTTGCCCGTAAGTGTAGATACTAGGACCCAGCATCTGGACCCTCCTTTTGGCGACTTGCTGGCACAATTAGTGTCCGAGGAAACCTATTGCGAAGCGGTCGCTTGCGCCGACGACATAATAGTACTGGCCGGCGGTAACTCGATCGCGAGAATGGCAATCAGCGGTCACAGCGGTCTCTACATGGTGCAGCCGCAAGAGGCTAGCACTTTCGGCCGAGAAGACGGAGATTCTGCTGGTGAAAGGGAAGCTCGACCCCGGACGTCCACCAACAATTCGCATCAACGGGAAAAGTATCAGGATGCGCCCATCGATCAAATACCTGGGCGTTCATCTTGAACGCGGCCTGAGGGTAGAAATGCACGTGCCAGAAACAACGCACAAGTGCACAAGAATGTTCAATAGCCTTGCAAACGTGGCCAAGGCGAACTGGGTTCTCGGACGTGGATCCATAACCACCCTGTACAGTGGGCTCTTTGTCTCGATCGCCGCGTACGCCGCAGCCGGCTGGAGCGGCCAATTGGACCTGATGACAAAAAAGGTTCTCGAGAAATCGCAGAGGATGGCCCTGCTTTAGGTCACGAAGTCATATCGGACAACTTCGACAGAGGCTCTTGAAGTGATAGCAGGGGAATGCCAATCGACCGGGTGGTCGAAATGCTAGAGCGGGTTGACGCTGGAAGGAAAAGGTGCACATACATAGTGGAAGCAAAGGGCCCCGTACGGGATGAGGCCATGGCCACATGGCAGGAGCGTTGGCGAGGGACTGGGAGAAGACGAACATCGTAGGCCTACTTCAGCAGCGTCCACGAAAGGGTCAATAATAAATGGATCCACGTGGACCACCACGTGACACAGTTCCTCAGCGGTCAGGGTGACTTCAATACCAAGCTGAAGTGCTCTGGCTGCAGCGAAAAGGAACTGTGCGACTCCAGAGAAGAGGAAACGCCTAGGTACATCATAGACGAGTGCTCACTCTATAGTGAAGAACGGCGCGTACTGAAAGAAGGTCTCGATGGTCACAGTTTCAGGTGGCCTGTCGTAGGTCACATCCTCACGTCAAGAAAGGCATTTCGTCACATTCGGAAGATCGCTCGCGACGTACTCTCCGCCTAGGAGAAGGAATGGCGGGAAAGGAGAGGAGGAACAGCTTCAGGATGGACACGTGGTGGCGGAGGGAGCAAACGCGGTGTGGAGAAAAAAGAAGAAAGGAGAAAAATAGAACAAAGAAGAAGCACAAGGCTGGACCAAGCGGGACACTACCGGAACAGGACCATCTGCTGCTAAGGAGGAAGCAGCCAACAGGGTCAAGGTAAGAAGACTGCCAGAGGAGAGAACCATGACCGACACAGGAGGACAAGAAGAAGCAAGTACAACATGTAAGAGCCATGCGACCGTCAACGCAGGCGGTGACCGCAGATACCGTGGCAGTGCAGTACTATCGGCAAGTGCCTTTCTGCTGGGACCGAGCAAATGCTGGCAGCTCCGCCTCCACGTGGCCACCGCTGGTAACGGGGCTTCAGCGCGCCAGGCGGCCTGGAGTTACGGCCAAGTGAGCTGCTTCCCGCAAGGGTAGGTCCAACTTGTCCCATGATCCTTCAACGGTGTGTGCAGGGTTTCTCCCTGCAGCGTGTTCAACACCTACACACGCGTTCCACTGCAGCGGGGACGCTGGAAAGTACAGTAACATATTTTTCGCGATGCCGTTATAAAGCATTAGCTCGCCGTACGGCACGGTCGCCAGTTGGCGGGCCCCGGTAACGCACACAGTACTTGTCCTTACGACACTGCGGGCAGAAGCTGAAGGGGGGGGGGGGAGATGTCCGCCAGAAACCGCGATGGAACTGATGATCCCTGTAGCCGCATAGTCGAGCTGCGCAGTGCGGGAGACTTCTGTGAAACTGTCGGGCACAAACCGGCAAGTCCACTCACCTCGCTTGCACGTTTGCGCTCTCGGGATACCGTGGGCGGCGCCCCATGTTTTCTCGCATGCCACTAGAAGCGAAAGTGGGCGTGACAACGGGCCATGGTGACATTAGTTTGGATCACTTATTCATGCCGTACCTGATGTGGCCCAAGTGTTATACGCCAAATCGTGTACCTCCCCGGGCGTACTCCTTAAGCCAACTAACGGTAAAGTGCGGGCTGACTTCCTCCGCTGGTGGGGCCATGCTCTATTCATTGGTATAATGATGACCTTAAATTCGCATCCAACGCCTGTCGCCATATCCAAAAATGGAGCAGGTGCGGCAAAGCAGCGCAAAGACGCCGAGAAGCTTAAGAAACATTAGTTGTTGCCCTTCCGACACCCCGTAGGGGCTACGGTCGAACTTGATCGGCCGTAGTGTGGGATTCGTGACACAACGCTCTCTAGCTGACATGCACCTACGTCGAGGTGTTCTAGCAGCCCCAGAAAGGCAGTGGTTCGCCAGGGACGGAGCGACCGGTTCGCACGTGGTCAACGGTAGAACGCGAAGCCGATTTAGCCCTGGCCGGCTGCCTACGAGTATTCCGCCGTCGGTCGCTGGGTTGACTTCGTGGTGGCAGTGGTTGGAGCCTACATCGCAGGTAAGTGTCCTTGAAGCCCGGCGAGAGAGTTGCGCAACGTATATCTCATGTGATATCCTGCTGAGGAAGTAGGCATTTAGAAAGTCCCGCCCCACACCAAGGGAGACGACCGGGCTAGCGTCACAATTATTCAAATTAGCAGAACCGGTTGTGCCTTGTAGCACCTTCGGTTCGGTCTGATTGGGTGTATCCCAACCCCCCAATATGGGACGTTTGGGTGTTTATCCCCATCGCCCTCGCGGGGGTGGATACCTGGCATAAGGTAATCGCCAGAAACAGCTTATTTGAATATCATACATGTCTTTACGACAATGTATAGCATTAATGGCGTCATGGTGCCTCCACTTCAACATTCCCTGGTAAACAGGCGCGTCAACGAAGGTCCATAGCTTCGCAGATTCGGCTAGGATGCATATGAACCTCGCACGAGACGGAAAAACAGGAAACCGAAGAGATACTTCTAAGGGCAGGAATACCAGATCTGGCTTCATACTCGATATCGGGAAACCATTGGTATGATTTTCCTTGCGTTAAAGGTTCCACCGGCTGTCTCTCCCTCGATATTCTTGGAAGTTTTTTGCAATCATTTCCGTCTTATGCTACACGGTTGTTTGATATGGGAAGGTTTGGTAATACTACACATGGCACAGACTTATTGCCAGATTCGTGGTTCTTGGTAATTTTGCTATATGCGTTGAAGTGTTGTGCAACTCGTTATTTTAATTAATGTTGGCTGGTGAACTGAATATTCTGTTGAAGATATTGTTCCACAGTTTTTTTCTATTCGGAGTAAATATCTTGGAACATTAACTTACTAGATATCTTAATATGGTTTGGACAGCCGCATGAATTATTGCTCTATATCGTAACATTTATTAATACCTAGTTAACTTACCTAAAGCTTTATCTGCACGGGATTAGTCGTTCTCAAAAATTACAAGAGAATTATTACAGTGGGGCACAAAGTTAACGGTAACAAAGGAAAATAAATATAAAGCAAGGAAATAAATATAAAAGTAATAATATACAAGTATTCGAAGAGACGAGACGTGTGTAGGTATAAGAGAAGAAGGATTCTCTACAGAGATGTGCGATACAACAGTTGCTTTATAGTGTCAAGGGATTGACTGAATAGGTTTAAGGTGGAATATTTATTATTAACATTAGTAACGATTATATTAATAACTGAGCGGTATGCAAAAGTAGATTTTTGCTTTTGTGAATGATGAAGGTACTATCGTTTTCAATAAAAAGTGGGAACATTGACTGAAAATTTTTTCAATATAACAGAAGAGTTTACATGGCTATTCAGCACTTTATAAACAAAAGGAATAACAATATGTTCCCTGGTTCCATCTAAAGTGGTTAAAATGTGTGATGAGGGTATGAATTCTCAGGTATGGCACGAAACCAGCTTGGGCTGTTCAATATGACGTGCAGCTGAACGTAATAACTGGTATCGCGCTATTCCTATAGGGCTAGTGTGCAATTTAAAAGAAGGTGCACAGATTAGCGGAATAACTTGTTCGATAGCATCGAGTCCTGTTAAGTGTTGCTTTGATTTATGTTGTTAATTAAATCCAATTGACTCGTGTATCCTCATTCAGTGCTTTGTTATGCTGAACTAGCTAACCTTGCTGTATTCCTTTCGTTGCTTTAAATATTATTATACTGTCATTTGGGGCATAGCTATACCTTCCCTGCGAATTATATATTTTGGACAAAGTTTTTCAATTTTCGGTCAGAATTGATAAAAATTACAAGATTTTAGGAAGTTCTACTTTTTCCGGGACCTTTTGGGAACGCTATGGTACATATTCTACCAAAATCATGTTTAGAATTTGAAAGCTCCAGAGCGCTATCTTATTTTTACACATCTCTATAATATAGAAGGGTTATAATGCACCTATCCGCATTATGTCACTACATTATAATCTAACCTCGTTAGATATCTTTTCGCATTATACATAAACGACATACATAAACAAATAAATATTTACAAACTGCGTAAAAATAAATTTCCGAGGCATCCATAGAATTCAAATTTTAATTCTGACCTATTTCATCACTAACGTCCATTTATTTTTCTCTGTATGTAAACGATCTTACAATTATTTCTCAATCAGTTACTTTCCGCTAGAATTACCATGAACGAAAATAGATTTTTTTCAACTTAAGGTACGATTCTCAAGGCGAATTTCAGAGAGATTGGCAATTACGGAATATAAGACTGTTAGCAGACCCCTCGTTCTGTTTAGTTCGAACCAAGGTTAATTCCAGATTATTCCATTTTCTTCAAATTATCGTAATTGAACTGTATTTCCTAGTCCTTTTGGAAATTGTTGAATATTTATGAAAAAGGGTAAGCCTATGCAAGATGAGGATTTGAATGTCTCGCAAAGGAGCATTTCGAAATGCATTACTCCTGCTTGGATGTAAATGACGAGTGAGCAGTTTGTCGGAATTGAATAAAATTGCGTGCATTATCTATCTAAAAATCGTCGGGAATTTCCCAGCAGGAAATTGATTTAAATAATTTGTATTTGTAGTTTTAATTGGAGTGCTTGGTAATAAAGTATGTGTGGCCCACGACGGGAGTAGCACGATTCCACAGAATTGACGCGAAGTACATTTACGGTGTGGTTAAAAAAAAATATTACTAGAAAGCTAGCAACAGCTATCGCTAAAATTCTGACGATAATGGTTGAAACAATAAACGGAGGTGAAAAATATTCCTTCTGGTGATGGTATAAGTACTTCAAAAATATAATGGAATACAGTTCAGGAAGAGGATGTACGGTTATGCTTTTAAGTGTGCAAACATGGAATAAGCTAGAATAATTTCCGAAAATTTCTCGTGGTAAGTATAATATTGTGAAGTAACGTGCAGTTAATTGAGAGGAGATTTAAACGGTGAGGACTATGATAGAATTATAGAAACCGAATTTGCAACGAATATTCCCAAACGAAGCAATATAGGTGGATTAGCAGTGGTACAGTGATTTCGTATGCAAAACGCCCCAATCGCTGAATTGCTGTCGCAAACAAAACAATTAGGGCGATATGAAATCAGCGAGAAATTTGCATAGCAGTATGAACATAATAATACAAAAGCAATGTCAATCATGACAGCGAAGTTCACAAATCCGCCCATACTCAATTCGAGAAAGGTGACCACATATTCCTCGCACCGCTCACATGCTCATTTAGCTTAAGTGATGACTATATGGTAATAACTGAAATAGAAGTAGCTTCACGTGGAAAATGGAAATGAATTTCTCGTGATTTCCTATTTTCATTTCAGCATAAATGGCAACAACCGGAAGTCATAAGTACATGCTAGAAGAGTTTCGAATTGTTACGTGTACATCGCAAAAATTTTTGGTAGCACAAATGGTTAATAACCATGAACGTGACACACAAGGCAATAGCATGCTGAGAGGACAATCATTGGAGAGCGAAGAGAGAGAATCGTGAGACGAGGAAAGCGTGAACGGCGCACGCGATGGACCAAGCTCCTTTCCTCACCACTATGTCTCCCTCATACGTTTTTGTCTGGTCGGAAGCTGGCATTCAGAAATGTGACGCGTCATCTCGGCCTTTGCAAGTGGCTTTGACGCTGGAGAAGCACGGACCAAGCGACCTCGTCATTATACGGTTATAATGTGTACCCTATTGGATCATTCTTATTCTACCGGTCCTTATATTTATGCAGTAAATGTCCTGTATTGCCTCGCTCTTGTGCTGTATATTCCGTTCTTTAATGAGTACTGCGCAGTAAATGTGGCGCGTTATACCTACCTGTAAAGGTTGGCAGACGACGCAAATGAAATCAAACTCCGCTTAAATTGCATGAAGTGTGTGATATTACTAAAATAAGAAAATTCGGTGCAGATCTGATGCAGTAGTAAAGCTTTGCAACAAGAAATCAAAAGTATTCCTTACGTTCGCTGAAACAGTAATCCAATGGCGCCGAAGTTGCATGAAATTTGCGATATTACTAGTGCGAAGTGCTTCTGTGCAGTAATAAGGCAGTAGTAAATCTTCGCCCAAAAATCGCAAATTTTTCAAGAATTCGCTGAAACCGCGACCAAACAACCCTGCAGTTGCTGGAAATGTGTGACATTACCAAAATAGTGTTACTATGTGCAGTTCGGAAGCAGTAAGAAAACTTTACCGCAAGAAAACCAATTATTCTATGATTTCGCGCAAACTGTATTCAAACTGCGCTGAAGGTGCATGAATTGTTTGTTACTCGGCGAATAACGTTATTCATTCGGGAATTTCTGAAGAACGAATATGAACAGAGATTAAGTTAATGCAATGGCCGTAGAACTATGTTGATGGCTATAATCGGTAGCGTCTTGTCAATTGTTTATATCTTCAGCTACAATCGATACATCTTTTAATCATTCCAGAATCTCTACAGAATTGAGGTCGCCAATGAATGGATTACTCCAACGGCTATAGTTCTGTATTGGTGGCTGTAGTTAATACCATATAGTCAGCTGTAATGTGTACTCTAGACGCAATTGGTCTATATATTGATTATTATAGGGTCGCCCTAGTATCTAGATCGCCATTGTATAGATCAATCCGCCGGATATTTTTCTGTTCAGGTAGCTATACTCATCAGTTTATTCGCATTTGTCTACGTCCCTAGCGTGATTTGCTCTATCCATTGAACATTCCAGGGTTTCTCAACAATTTAGGGTATCACGGAATGAATTAATCCTGTAGATCGCTATTCTCTGTAATGTATTGCCATTTGAGAGTATCACTAGCGGTAATTGATATGTTCATTCCTGTTTTATAATTGCTCTACAGATTTGATGACCAGGGAATCAATTAATCCGATGACTACAGTACCGTGTTGATGGTTATAATCAGAAACGTATTGTCACTTGTTAATGTCCCCTGCTATAATTGATTTATCCATTGACAATTCACGAGTTGCTGAAGAAATCACATGATCAGCGAATTGTGTAGTCCAACAGAAATAGCACTGTGTAGAAAGCTACTCTCTGTACTGCATTGTGGATTGTCTATATTTGAAGTGATAATTGATCCTTCAATTTACAACTCCAGAATTGCTGTTGAACCTTAATCATCAGTGCATAGATTATTTCGACGGATATAGTCATATGTTGATGTCTGTTCCGTGTACTGTATTTCCAAGTCGAAAAGTCTCCAGCGATAACTGACATATGAATTGGTAATTCCCTAACTTCTATAGAGCTTACGTTATCAGTGTATTGATTAATCCAACGGCTATAGTACAGTGATGGTGGCTGTGCTCAGCCCTGCATTGAAAAATGTAAATATACCAAACTACAACTGATCCAACCACTGATCCGTCTACAATTGCAATGCATCTCAGATGAACGGAGGGTAGGTTAATACAACAGCTGTTGAAATCTGCAGATCGCTCATCACAGTACTGCATTGTAGTACTCGTGCTGTAGAATTATGTAGATGCCTATACTCAGTACTGTATTGTCATATGTCAACACCTCCAGCGAAAATTGCTCCATCCGTTGATCATTCTACAGTTGCTATAGTGCTTAAATCGTTAGCGAGCGAATTAATCTACCGGCTAATGTGCTCTGTCCGTGATGTACCAAGTGCCGTACTGCCAATTGTAAATATCCACAGCCATAACTTTGCTACACATTGATTATTCTAGGATTGCTGTGGAATATAAGTCATTAGCGAAAAAATTAGTTCAACGGCTGGTCTGCTTTTTCGGTGAATGTTCTAAGAACCGTACTGCCAGCTGGTCTAGCTATAACTAGCCTACACACTGACATTTTTCGAATTGCTAGGAATTCAGTCATCAGTGCATAAATATATATAACGTGTACATTACTGTGATGATGGCTGCACTCAGTGATGTGGTGTCAGTTTTTAATGTTTAGAGAGATAATCGAAATGTCTTTTGCCACTTTGGAGTTTCCATAAACATAAATAATGAGTCAGCAAATAAGACAAGCGTCTACAGTGCCCTGTTCGAGGATGTACTAGTCACCGTATTCACAATTGCACATATCACTAGCCATGACTGATGTATACATAGATTATTCTAGATTTGCGGCGGCATTCCAATCATTAGTGAAGAGATTAATCCAGCGGTTACATTACTGTGATGATGGCTGTGCTCTGTACCATGTTGCGAGTTGTCAAGTACTCGAAATGTAATGGATCTGCAATCTGCCATTCTTGAATTTCTATAGAACATAAATCATCAGTGAGCAGATTAACCCGACAGCTACAGTGCTCTGTTGGCGGATGTACTAGGTACCGTACTGACAATTCTAAATATCTCAAGCCATAACTGTACCATAGAATAATTATTCTAAAATTGCTATGGAATTTAAGTCATCAGTGCACAAATTACCCTAACGGCCACAGTAGTATGATGATGGATGCACGTTGTACTCTGTTGACAGTTGTTTACATCCCGAGCCATAGCGTATCTGGCATTTGTCATTCTAGGATTACTATAAAACTTAGTCATCATGAAACACATTGTTCGAACTGCTACTTTGCCCTGTTAACGGCATTACTCAGTGATTCCTAGACATTTGTCAATATCTGCTAAGACAAATCCTTCTGTCCGTTGGTTAATTGTGTTTGCTTTGGAATTTTTGCCGTCAGTGAACAGACTAAGCCAACGGCTACAGTATTGTGATAGCGGCTGTACTCAGTACTGCTTTGTTATTAGTTAATATCTCGTGAGATACTGGATCTGCTCTTTGTCATTTTAGAATTGCTATAGGCTTTAGACGATCAGTGAACAGATTAATCCTGTGGCTACAGGGCTCAGTTGGTGTATGTGATGACTACCGTTCAGTAGATTGCATATATCTCTCGGCATAACCGTAATCTACATGGAGAATTCTGGAATTGCCGCGGAATTTAATTCTTCAGTGATCAAACTAAACATCGATAACAATGGTATTGTAATGGCTATACTCAGAACTGTATTGACACATATCAATGCCTCCAACGACAACTGCTGTAACCATTGGTCATTTTACAATTGCTGAACATCCTGGACGATCAGCAAAGAGGTTAAGTGGCTACGGTACTGTGCAGATGTTTAGAGTCAGTAATGTGTTGTTAATTGTCAATAACACTGTAGGAATATGATCTATCCGTTGATCATTCTAGAATTGCTATAGAGTTAAAATCGTCAGTGAAGCGATCAATCCAACGGCACTAGTGCTCTCTTGGAAGATGTACTAAGCACCGTACAGCCAGTTGTAGGTATTTATAGCCATAAGGGATCTATACGTTGGTAACCCTAGTATTGCCGAGGAGTTTACATCATCAGTGAACAGATTAAACAAACGGTTACAGTGCTCCGTTAGTTTCTATACTCAGTACTTCAATGACATGCGTCAGTGCCTCAAGAGGCCATTGTTCTATCCATTGGAATACCTACAATTGCTGAAGGATATACAGGATCAGCGAACGTATTAATTCAATTGCTATGGAATTTTGTAGTTGTCTACACTCAGTGCTGTACTGACATTTGTGAAAATCTCTACCGACATTTGATCCTTCCGCAGGTCATCCTAGTATTGCAATAGAGTTTAAATATACAGAGGAGAGCAGATAACTGCAACGGCTATAGCGACATTTTGTCGAATGTACTAAGGAATGTGCTGTCAATGGAAAATATCATTAGACATTAATTACCTGCACGCTGATAATTCTAGAATTGGCGTTGAATTGGCATAATTAGTGAACAAATTATTCCACTGGCTACGGTGCTCTCTTGATGGCTATACTCAGTATACTGTATTGACATATGTCACCGCCTCTAGCTTCAATTGCACTATCCATTTGTGATTCCACAATTGCTGAAGAACTTAGATGATCAACGAACCGACACTTGCTTTGGCTTTAGTATTGTGAACATGGCTGCCCTCTGTACAGTACTGTGATACACAGACATGTGTTATATTCGCTGGGCAGCCACGAATTGCTGAGGACATTAAATCATCTGTGAACAGAATAATTCAACAGCTATAGTGCTCTGTTCGTGGATGAACTAAATACCGTTCTTTCAACTATAAATGTCCGTAGCTTTAGCCGTACTATACACTGACTATTGCAGAGCTGCCGTGGAGTACAAAACATCAGCGAACAAATAAATCCAGCAGACACGTTATAGTAATGATGGTTCTCTCAGTACTGTGCTGTCAGTTGTTAACTTCTTGGGCGAAAATGGATCTGCCATTTCTCCTTTTAGAATTGCAATAGAAATTACATCTTCCGTGAAAGAATTAATCCAACAGTTACATTGCAATGATGACAGCTATAATCGGTCCTGTTTTGTAAATTGGTAATATCTCGAGCTATTCTTGTTATGCGTTTTGACGTTCAACAATTGCTGTAGTGCCTTAATCAACATTGAACAGATTAACCCAACAGCTACAGCGTTATGCTGGTGGAGGATGTATGTACCGTAATGCCAATTGTAAATGTCTCTTGCCATAACTGATCTGTACATTAAGTATGCTGGAATTGCCGTGGAATTTAAATCATAAGGGAACAAGTTATTCCAATAGCTACAGTATTGTGGCGACGGCTATACACAGTACGGTATTGACATATGTCAGTGCCTCTAACGATATTTGCTCCGCCCATTGATCATTCCACAATTACTGAAGAACTTTGGTAATCAGCGGACAGATTAATGCAATGGCTGTAGTGCAGTGTAAACGGAGACACTCATTTCTTCACTGGCATTCATCAATATCACTACCGATGTGTGATCCATCCGTTTACAATTCTAGAACTGCTATGGAGCATGAATCATTAGTGGACAGATTTATACAATGGCTGTAGTGCTCTGCTGATGGATTTACTAGGCACCGAAATACCAATTGTAAATATCTCAAGTCATAAGTGACCTAGAAATTGATAACGCTTAATTTCTGTGGAATTTAAGTCAGCAGTTACGAAATAAATAGATAGTCTGCAGTACATTGATGATGACTGTACTGAGTACTGCTTTGTCTGTTGCTAATACGACTTGCGACAATGGAATTGCCTTTTGTCATTCCAGAATTGATACAGTATGTAAATCACCATTGAGCAGAACAGCCCTAGGCTACAGCGTTGCGCTGGTGGACCTACCAGGTACCGCAACATCAATTATAAATATCTCAAGCATCACCCGATCTATACATAGAGTATGCTAGGATAGGCGTGGAATTTCGTTCATCAGTGAAGAAATTAATCCAACGACTACAGTGATTTGATGTTGGCGCTAATCAGCACAGTCTTGTAGATTAATAATACCTCGAGCGATAGTGGACCTGACTTCTGCCACACTAGAATTGCTCTCGAACTTAAATCATCAGTGAACAATATAGCCAACCGACTACAGTGCTCTGCTGATGGCTACAATCAGTAATGTACTGATATGTGTCCTTGCCTCCTGCGGCAATTGCTACATCCATTGATGATTATACAGCTGCTAAAGGACGTATATCATCAGCGAACACATTAGCCCAATGGATACAGTACCGTGAAGATGGATAAACTCAGTAAAATATTGTCATCTGCCAATCCCACTAACGTTGTTTGATCTATACATTTTACATTCTGGAATTGCTATAGTGCTCAAATTATCAGCGAGCGCATCAATCCTGTGGCTTCAATACTGTGATGACGGCTATACTCTGTACTATATTGACGTATGTCATTGCCTCCAGTCACAATTGCTTTATCCATTGACCATTGTACAATGGAGGAAGAACATATATGTTCATCTAATAGAATAACTCAAGGGCAGTAGTAATGTAAAGACGGGAACACTTAGTTCTGCAGTGTCAATTGTCCACATCACTATCGATATATGACCAAACCATTGGTCACAGTATAACTGCAAAGCATTTTATAACATTAGTGAACAGATTATTCCAGCGAAAAGCGTGACCTGTTGGTGGACGTTCTATGTACCGTCCTGCCAAATATATATATCTAGCAACAACAGATCTATTCATTGATTGTCCGAGAAGTGCTGTGGTATTTATGTAATCAGTGAACATATCTACCAAGCCGCTACGGTGCTGTGTTGGCGGATGTACTAAGTACCGTAATGTCAATTGTTAATATCTCCAGGAATAACTGACCTATCGATTGATTATTCTCGAATTTCCAAAGAATACACGTAATTAGTGAAAAGATTAATCCAACCTCTAGAGTGCGCTGCCGATGGATGTGGCAAGTAAAGTACTGTCAATTGTAAATATCTCCAGCCATAAACGAAGTACACATTGATCATTTCAGAATCCCTGTGGCAGTAAATCATCGGTGATCAAATTATTCCAGCGGCCAGAGTACTGTGATTATGGCTGTGATAAGTACTGTATGAAATGTCAGCATATCGAGCGCTAATGTACCTCTCTATTGTCATTGTGGAATTGATGTATAACTTATACCGGCATTGGACAGGTTAAACGAACGTTCAGAGTGTTCTCATTGCGGATGTAGCAAGCACCTCCATGTCAATTGTAAATATCTCTAGCCATAACTGTTCTATGCATTGATTATTCCAGTACTGCTGTGGAAATAATATCATGAGTGGAAAAATAAATTTAACCGCTACAGTATTGTATACATGGCTGTAATTAGTACTGTTTTGACAATTATTGTTTTCTCGAGGGATGATGGATCAGCCTTTGTCACTCTATTATTGCTATGTAATTCAATTATCAGCGAACAGATTAATCGAACGGCTACTGTGCTGTTTTCGTGGATGTACTAAGTACCGTACCGTCAATTGTAAATATCTCTAGCCACAGCCGCACTATACATGGATTATTCTAGAACTGCTGCGGAATTTATACCTTGAATGATGAAGCTAATTCAGCGGCTGCAGTACTTTGGCGATGGTTATACTCAGTAGTGTGTTGTCAGTTTTTTATATCTCGAGGTATACTAGATCTGCATTTTTCATTCTAGAATTGCTGTGGAATGTAAGTCACCCGCGAACAGACTCATCCTACGAAAACAACGCTCTGTTGATGGATCTACGACGATCCGTAATGTCAGACGTAAGTATCTCTAGCCATATCAGTAAGTTACATTGATATTATACTAGATTGACTGTGAAATTTGAACCATCAATTGTCAAATAAATCACACTGCTAGAGTACAGTGAAGATGGCTGTACCCAATAGTTTGCTGTGAACTTTTAATACCTCGAGAGATAATGGGTTTGTCCTTGTCATTCTGGAATAGCACTAGAATATATATCATCGTTGAATACATTAATCCAATGGCTACAGTGCTCTGCTGATTGCTGCGCTGAACACAGCGATATCAGTTGTAAATGTCTTTAGCCATAACCAATCTACACATTGATGAATCAAGAATATCTGGTGAATTTAAATCATTAATGAAGAAAGTAACACAACTGCTACCGTACCGTGATGATGGCTGAAATCAGTACTGTGTTGACAATTGTTAATATATCGAGGGATAATGGATCTGCGCATTGTCATACTAGAGATTCTATCGAATTTACGTCAGTGAGCAGTGTAGTACAACGGCTACAGTGCTGTGATGACGGCTGTACTCTGTACTATGTTGTCAATTGTTAAGGACTCGAGGGGCAATGGATCTGTCTTCCGTCATTTTAGAACAGCAGCAGAATTTAAATCATCAGTGTATAGGTTGTTCCATCGGTAACAGTGCTCCTTTCGTGGGTGAAACGATTTCCGTACTCTAAGCTCTAAATATATTCAGCTTTAACATTACCATGCATTGATCATTCTTGAATGCCTGTGCAATTTACGTCATCAATGAACATAGTAATTCAACGGTTACAATGCTGTGATGATTGCTGTACTCAGAACTGCGTTGTCAATTGTTAGTATATCGAGGGGCTATGGATCTGCATTACCCACTCTAGAGTTATTGCAGTTCATAACTCACCGGAGAGCACTCTCATCCAACAGTACCCGTGCCCTCTTGGTGGATGTGCTGACTGTAGTACTCTGAACTGCAAACATCTCGAGCCACGACCGTACATTACACTGATTATTCTAGAATGGCTTAAGAATTTTAATCATCAATGGACATATCAAACCAACGGCTACAGATCTGTGATGATGGCTGCACTCAGTACAGAGTTGTTAATTTCTAATATCACGAGCATGAATGGATACGTCCTTTGCCTTTCTAGATTTGCTGCTCAATATATATCATCATTTATCACATTAATTCAATGGCTACATTGCTCGGAAGGTGGATGTATAACGTATCGTAAAGACAGATGTAAACGCCACTAGTCATTACCGTACAATACATTGATTACTCTAGATTTGCTGAGGTTTATAAATTATCAATGAGCTATGTAATCCAACAGCTGCAGTAAAGTGGTGATGGATGTCCTCAGTATTGTGTTGTCAATTGTGAATATGCCGAGGGATGATGGATCTGTGTACTCTCATACAAGAATTGCTCCTTAATTTACAACAGCGGACAAAGTAATAAAACGGCTACAGTATCCTACGGCTACGGTATCGCGATGTTTGCTTCACATTGTACTGTTGTCAATTTCTAACTTCCCGAGGAATAAATGGTCTGTCCTTTGCCATCTAGGATTGCAGGAAGATATGAATCACCAGTGAGAAGGTTAATCCAACTGCAACCGAGATCTGTAGGAGTATGTACTACCTGCCGTACACACAATACTAAATATCCCTGGCCATAACTGTACTATGCATGAATTCTCCTATACTGTCCATTGATTTTAAGTCATCAATGGACAAATTAGTCCATCTACTACATTACAGTGATAATTGCTGCACTATGCATTGTGTTGTCAGTTGCTAATATCTCGAGTGATAAAGGAACTGTCTTATGTCATACTATACTTCTTATAAAACCGAAGTCATCAGTGAACAGATTAATCCAAAGGCTACAGTAATTTGCTGATGGATATACTCTGCAACGTAATGTCAGTTGTAAATACCTCTCGACATGACCGTACTATGCATTGATTATTCCAGAGGATATGTGGAACTGCAATCATCAATGAATATATTAATACAACGACTACAGGACCGAGAAGACGGCTATAATCAGTCCTCAGTTCTTAATTGTTAATATCATCATTACTAATGGACCTGTCCTTTGACATTCTAGAATTGCTATATTAGTCATGTCATCATTGAACAGATTAATCCAAAGTTTACTGTGCTCTGCTGACGGGTGTACAAGGTACCGCAATGTCAGATATAAATATCTCTAGCCATAACCGAACAATACAATGATTATTCCAGAGATGCAGTGGAAATTAAATCATCAATGAACAAACTAATACAACGGTTACAGGACCGAAATGATGGCTGTAATCAGTACTGTATTGTCAGTTCTTAATACTTCGAGGGATGATGGACCAGTGTATTGTCATTCCGGATTTGCTTTGTAATATACATCAGTGAACAGAGCTGTCCAGCGGCTACAGTGCAGTGAAAATGGCTGCTCTCAGTAATTTGTTGACGATTATTAATATTTCGAGGGACAGTTCATCTGTCTTTTGTCATTCCACAATTGGAATAATACATAAATGGTCATTTAACAGAATAATCCTGTGGCTGCAGTACTCTGATTGTGGATATACTAAGCACTACAATGCTAGTTACACATATCCCTGTCCATACCCGTACAGTACATTGATTATTACGGAATACCTTTGGAAATAAATGTATCAATGTTCAAATTAATCCACCGGCAACAGCACTGCGATGACGGCCCTACTATGTGCTTTGTTGTTAATTACTAATTTCCTGAGGAATAATTAATCTGCCTTTTGTCATTCTAAAATTGCAGTTAAATATTCATCGTCAGTCAGCATATTAATCCAACGTCTACCTACCTCTACCTGTGTAAGTACAACGCACCGTAACGTCAATTGTCAATTTCTCCAGACATAACCGTACTATGTATTAATTATTCTAGAATGGCTTTGGAACTTAAGCCATCAATGCACGTATTATTCCAAGGTCAACGGTACGGTGATGACGGCTGAACCCAGTAACGTTTTGTCAATCCTTAGCATGCGGAGGGATGTAGGATGTGTGTACTTTCATCCGAGAGCTTCTTTGCAATTTACACCAGTGAACAGAGCAGTCCAACGACTACAGTGCTGTGATTATGGCTGTACTCATTACTGTGTTGTCATATGTCAATACCTCGAGATAATATGGAGCAGCATTTTTCGTTCCAGAATTGCTGTATTATCTACGTCATCAGTGAACAGACTAATCTAACGGTAATAGTGCTCTCTTGATCGATGTACTGAGAACCGTACCGTCAATAGCAGCCGTCTCTGGAGATAAATGTAAGGTACAGAGAATATACTAGAATGGCTTGGGAAATTTGTTCAGCCATTAACAAATTATTGTATGGGCTACAGTAATGTGATTATGGCGGTGCTCTCAACTGTGTTGTCAATTGTTAATGTCTCGAGGAATAATGTGTTTGCGTTTTCATTCTGGCTTTGCTGTAGGATACAAATGACCGGTAAGCAGGCTAATTCAACCGCAATAGAGCTCTCTTGATTGTTGTGCTGTTTACCGTACTGTCGGTAGTTACCGTCTGCATAGGTAAACGTATCATACAATGATTCTTGTAGAATTGCCTGCGAATAAAAGTCGTCGATGTACATATTATTCCAACCGCAAGAGTACTCGGTTGCTGGGTGTACTAAGTAAAGGACTGTCGTTTGTAAATATCTCTAGCCATACCAATACTATACTTTGATTATTCTAAGGTTGCATTGGAACATACATCATCAGCGAACAAATGATCCAACATCAACAGCACTGCGATGACGTCTGTACTCAGTACTGCATTATCAATTGTTAATACCGCGAAGTATAATGGATTTGTATATTGCCATTCTACAATAGTTGTAGAATCTACATCATCATTAAGCAGATTATTCCAACGGCTACAGTGGTCTTTTGGTAGATGTTCGCAATAACGTACGGTCAACCGCAAGTATCTCTAGCCATTACAATATCATTCATTGACTCCTCTAGAATTGTTGCGGAAATTGCATCATCGATGGACATATTAATACAAAGGCTACAATACTGTTCTAATAGCTGTACTCAGTGCTGTGTTGACAACTGTTAGTGTCTTGGAAGGTAATGGTCCTCCATCTCGCATTCCAGTATTCCTGGAAAATATACATCATCAGATTCCCGAATAGTTCAACGGAATAAGTGCTGTGTTGGTAAGGGTACTATCTGCCATACTGCCAATTGTAGGTATCACTAGAAACATCCGCACCATATATAGGTTTCTCTAGAATGACATTAGAACTTATACCATCAGTGAATAAAGTATTCCAACGGCTACATTTCTGTGATGATGGTTGCTCTCATTGAACTGTTGTCAATTGCGAATATCGCGGGGTGTAATGGATCTGTCCTTTGTCATTCTAGAACTGCTATAGAATCTAAGTCGAAATTGAAGAAATTAATAGGATGGGTACAGTGCTCTTTTGGCAGATGTACGAAGCACCGCACTCTCAACTGTAAGCTTCTCTAGCAGCTAACGTACTATACACAGATTACCATAGATTTTATTTTGAAGTTACAGCATCAGTGATCAAGTCATTCGCCGTATACAGCACATAGGTGACGGTTCTACTCAGTACTGTGTTGTCAACAGTTTCTACTTCGGGGGACAGCGGATATGCCTTTTTTTATTCTGGAATTGCTGATCTATGTAAATCATCATCGAAACGATTAATACAACGGCTAAGCTGCTCTGCTGGCGGATGTAGTAGGTGCGGTTTTCTCAACTATGAGTATCTATAGCCATAACCGTACTGTACATCGGTTATTCTAAAATTGCAATGGAACGCGCATCGTCAGTGAAGAAACTGATTCAAATGTTACATCACTGTGATGCAGTAAATTCCAAAGATATTCTGGAATAGCCAGTGTATGGTATTGTTATGGCTAGGGATATTTACAATTGTCAGTACAATGCTTAGTACATCCACCAACAGAGCACTGTAGCCGCTGGATTAATATGCACAATGATCTTTTAGATTCTATTGCAATTCTAGAACGACAGCAGTAATATCAATTATCTCTCGAGAAATTAGCAATTGACAACACATGCGGAGTACAGCGTTCGTCACAGTGCTGTAGCCGATGTAGAAGTGTGCCCATCGATGACACAAATTTTAAAATCACTCTGGAATAATCAGTGCACAGCACGGTTATGGCTACGGATAATTATAACTAACAGTACCGTACTTAGTACATCCACTTGCAGAGCAGTGTAGCCGTAGGATAAGTCTGTTCACGGAGAACGTAAATACCGCAGCATTTCTAGAATAAAAAAATTAAAATCCATTATCCCTCGAGATATAAACAATTGACAGCACCTTAGTGATTACAGCCATCACCACAGTAATGTAGCCACGCTACTACTCTGTTCACTGATGATATAAATTCCAAAACAATTCTTTAAAACGTTGGCTGGCATGGGGGACACCGCTGACAGGCCCTCAACTTGGCTACAGCGCCGCGGGGGCCACCGGTGACCGGAAACGCGACCAAAAGCTAAAATACATAATTAGGGTAAACATCGATACTTATAAATTTCTAAATAGTACCATTGTTTCTGTAATGCTTTGAAGAAATTAATGCCACGGAAGGTGCATAAAACAAGCTTATACAACTAAACTTATATGCTGTAAATAATATTTCAACATAATATGCATCGCATAATGAGAAATTCATGTTGGCGGCTTG
>NW_016932679.1:27022-50530 GCF_001483705.2 Eufriesea mexicana
TTGTAAGGTTCTATCATGACCATTTGTCTGCTGACTGCACGGCACTCAGCTCTCCCACCAGCAGAGCACTGCAGCCGCAGCTTTCATCTGTTCTATGATGATATATATGTTATAGCATTACTAGAATGGCAAAACAGAGCTGCATTATCCCTCGTGGTATTAGAAATTGACAACAGAGCTCTGAGTACGGCCGTCATCACATTATTGTAGACCTTGCATTACTTTCATCACTGCTGATGTAAGTTCCACGGCTATTCTAGGGTAATTAATGCACACTATGGTTGCGACGATTGGCCCTAACAATTGAGAGTGCGGATCGTAGTTCGCCCGGCAACAGAATGTTGCCGTCTGATTAATCCCTCCGCTGACGGTGCATATTCCACAGCAATTCTAGAACCAGATGTGCTGATCCATTACCCCTCGAGAAATTGGAAAATGACAACGCAGTACTGAGTACAGCCTCCATCACGATATTCCAGCCGTTCAATGCCTTTGTCCGCCGATGATGAAAATTCTAGAGTAACTCTCGCATAATCATTGTATGTTACGGATATGGCTCCAATAATTTCCAATTGATTGTATGCTACATAATTCATCCGCCAATATAGCACTATAGCTGTTGTATTAAACTGTTCAATGGTGATTTAAATTCTATGACATTCATAGAATGACAAAATGCAGGTCCACCTCTCCTTGAGTCATAAACAATTGACAGCACAGTATGGAGTACACCCATCATCAGGGTAATGTAACCGCTAGACAACTTTGTTCACCGATGTAAATTCGAAAGAGATTCTAGTATAACCTATGTATTGTGTGGTTATGTTTAGTGATATTTACAATTGACATAACGGCAGCTATTACTTCTTTCAACAGATCACTGTTGCCGTTGGATTAACCTGTTCGCTGATGTTGTATATACCCAGCAGTCTAGTACGGGAAATGAAGGTCCATCATCCCTTTAGGTATTAGTAAATGACAACACAGTGCTGAGTACAGCCTCCACCACAGTATTCTAGAGGTTGAAGAGCTTTGTTCACTGATTACGGAATTTCCAAAGCAATTCTAGATTAATCGTCGTATATTACAGTTTTCTTCAGATATTTCAAATTGACAGTACGGTACTTATTACATACACCAATACAGCACAGTAGCCATTGGAATGTTCTGATCAATGATGATTTACATCCTGTAAAAATTGTAGAATGACGAAATACAGATCCACTGACCCACGAGTCGCTAACAATTGACAACACAGTACTGAGTACAGTCACCATCACAGTAGTGTAGTAGCTGGAGCGCCTTGTTCACTGACAATGTACATTCGAAAGTGATTCTGGAATAACGCATGTATTGTGCGGTTATTGTTTGTGACATTTATAATTGACAGTACGGCATCCTATGCGTCTTCCAATTGATCACCTTTGCCGCTGGGTACATCTATGCACTGATAAGGTACTTTCCACGTCATTTCTAGAACGGGAAATGATCATCCATTTTCCCTTTGGAAGTTAACAAAAGACAACAATGCACTGAGTACCGCCATTACCAGAGTATTGTAGCCGTTTAACATATTTGGTCAATGATGTTGTAAATACAAATTCAAATATAGAATGACCAACGGATTTGACGGTTATGACTTGGGATATATATAATTGACAGTACGGTTCTTATTACAACCACCAGTATGACACTGCAGTCGCTGTATTAAACTGTTGAATGCCGATATAAGTTCAATAGCATTTCTAGAGCGACAAGATGCAGGAACACTGTTGCTTGAGTAATTAACAATTGTAAACACAGTAGAGGGAATAGCTATCATCGCCGTAATGTTGACGATGGACTACTTTGTTCGCAGACGATGCAAATTGGAAAGTGATTTCAGTATAACGTATTCATTGTGCGGTTATGGTTAGTGATATTTACTATTGAAGGTAGGGCATTTATTTCATCTTCCAACAGATCACTGTTGCCGCAGGATTAGCCTGTTTACTGACGAAACATGCACCACAGCAATCTAGAACAGGAAATGCAGATCCATTGTCCCTTTAGATAACAACAAATGACATGAAAGAACAGATAACAGCCATCATCACCATATTCTAGCCGTTGAATAACTTTGTTCAATGATTATGTAAATTCGAAAGCAATTCTAGAGTAATGAATGTATACTACGTTTGTCTTCAGATATTTCCAATTACAGTACGGTAGATATTACATCCACAAATATTGCACAGTAGACGTGGGATTGTTCAGTTCAATGATGCCTTAAACACTACATCAATACTAGAATGCAAAATACAGGGCCACTAATCCTAGAGACGTTATCAATTTACGATATAGTACACAGGACACAGACCATCAGATATATGTAACCGCAATACTACCTTGTTCTCCTATAATGTATGTCTAAAAGTGTCTCTAGAGCAGACCATGTATAATGCGGTTATGGATAATGGCATTCACAATTGACAGTAAGTCGTTTATTACATCTTCCAACTGATCACAGATGCCGTTGGAATAATATGTTCACTGATGCTGTATAATCCGCAGCACTTCTGCAACGAGAAATGCAGGTCATTTATCCCTCGAGATTTCAAGAAATGACCACGCAGTACTGAAAACAGCCATCACCCCAATATTGTATAAGTTCAATAGCATTGTTCACTGACGATACAAATTCCGAATAAATTCTAGAGTGGCCTATGTATATTACGGTTGTCTTGAGATATTTCCAGTTGACATTACAGTGCTTATTACATCCACGAACATCGCAGAATAGCCATCCGATTAATATGTTCAATGATGCTTTAAACCCTATAACAATTCTAGGATGACAAAATACAAGGCCACTAATCGTATAGGTGTTAGCGATTTAGAACATAATACACAGAACGCCGACAATCACAGTTATGTAACCGCAATATTACTTTGTTCTCCTATAATGTAAATTCGAACGTGATTCTAGAATAGCATATGTATAGTGCGGTTATGGCAAGTGACATTTACAATTGACAGAACGGCATTTGCTACATCTTCCAACAGTTCGCTGTCGCTGTTGCATTAATTTGATCACTGGTAACGTATGTTCCACAGCAGCACTAGGACCGGAAATGCAGATCAATTATTCTTCGAGAAGTTAAGGTATGACGACACAGTACAGAGTATAGGCATCAGCACAGTATTCTAGCCCGTCAATAACTTTGTTCCATCATGATGTAAATTCCTAAGCAATTCCAGAGTTATCTACGTTTATTGCGGTTGTCTAGAGCCATTTCCAATTGACAGTACGATACATATTACATCCACCAATATGACACGGTATTCGCTGTATTAATCCGTTCTAGGACGATCTAAGTCCCATACCAATTCCAGATCTACCAAATAGAGTACCACTGTTAGTCGTGCTTCTAACAATTTACATCACAGCGCTGAGTACACCCACCATCTCGGTAAAGTAGTCGGTATAATGCTTTGCCCTCTGATGACGTAAATTCGAAAATTATCCTAGAATAACCTATGTATAGTGTGGCTGTGGGTAGTGACATTTACAAATCGCGGTACGGCATTTCGTACATCTTCCGACAGTCCACTCTTGCCGTTGGATTAATTTGATCACTGATGTCGTATATACCACTGCAATTCTAGAACGAGACATGCAGATCCTTCATCCCTCGAGTCATTATAAAATGACAACGCGGGACCGAGTACAGACATCATCGCGATATTGTAGCCGCTGCACAACTTTGCTCACTGATAATGTAAACTCGAAAGAGACTCTAGTATAACATATGTATTGTGCGATTATACTTAGTGACATTTACACTTGACAATACGGCACTTAGCACGTCCTCCATGGGATCACATTTGACGTAGGATGGATATTTTCGCAGATGATGTATAGTCCACAGCAATTATAGAACGAGAAGTGCAGGTCCATTAACGCTCGGGAAATTAAAGTGTGAAGACACAGTACTGAGTACAGCCATGACCACAGTATTGCAGCCGTTGAACGATTTTGAGCACTGGTGATGTAAATTCCGAAGCATTTCTAGAGTAATCTATGTATATTACGGTTGTCTTGAGCTATTTCCAATTCAGAGTACGGCATCCATTACATTCACCAATATATCGCAGTGTCTGTCGAATAATTCTGTTCAATGATGATTTAAGTGCCAATGTCTGCCAATATAGCACAGTAGCTGTTGGATTATTCAGTTCAGTATTTACGACATAGTACTGAACACACCGACCGTCACAGTTATATTGACGCTATAGAACTTTTTATACTTATAATGACAATTCGAATGTGATTCCAAAAGAACCTATGTATAATGCGGTCATTGTTGGTGATAATTGCAATTGACAGTACGGCACATAGTACACGTTTCAACAGAATACTGTTGCCCTTGGATTAATCTGATCACTGATGATGTACGTATCAACGCAAATCTAGAGCGAGATACGCAGGTCCATTATCCCTCGAGGTATTAGCAATTGACAAGAAGTTAGTGAGTACAGCAATAGTTACAGTGCTGAAGCCGTTGGAATGACGATTCATATTCCATCACTGTCGATTTATATTCCATAGCAGTACTGGAGTAATCAATGCATATTGCGGTTGCGGCTTCAGATATTTCCAACTTACAGTATGGAACATTCTACATCCACCAATATAGTACTTTAGACGCTGGATAAATATGTTCGTTGGTGGTGTAAATTCTACAACATTTCCGGAATGACGAAATACATTCCCACTGCCCCTCGGGATATTAACAATTCACACAGCAGCATTGAGTACAGCAATCGTCACAGTAATGCGGTCGGTGGACTACTATGCTCACACATGATTCATATTCCAAAGTGATTCCAGAATTCCTCATGTGCAGAACGGTTACGTCTAGCGATATTTACAATTCACAGTATGGTAACTTGTACAAATATCAGCAGAGAACCTCTGCAGTTAACTAAGTATGTCACTGAATGTGTATATTCCACAGCATAGTGGAATGAAAGACGAAGGTTCATTATGGCTCGCGATATTAATAATCGCCAGAAAAGTATTGAGTGCAGCCATCATCACAATGCGGTTGCCCTTGGTCACCATTATCCACTGATTATGTAAATTCCAAAGCAATTTTGGGATAATCAATATATGGTGCGGTTATGTCTTCAGATATTTACAAACGAGGATACGGTACTTATTACTTCCACTAGAAGAGCATTGTAACCAATGGATAAAAGTACTGAATGGTGCTTTAAATTCTATAGAAATCCTGGAATGACAAGATGCAGGTCCACTATCCCCCAAGACACTAACTATTTATAACACATTAGTGACTGCAGCCATCATCACAGTGCTGTTCACTTTGTATAATTTGTTCGCAGATGATGCAAATACCCAAGCAATTCTAGGATAATCAGTGTAGAGTACGGTTATAGCTAGGGATATTTGGGACTGACAGTACCGTGCTTAGTACATCCACCAGTATAGCACTGTATCCCTTGGACTAGATTGTTCAACGAAGATATCGGATTTATGGCAGTTCTAGATTAACATAATACAGGTCCATTATCCCGCACTGTATTAACAATTGAGAGTACAGTACTGAGTACAGTCATCATCACTGTAGCCGTTGCGCTACTTTGACCACAGATGACGTAAATTCCATGCAATAATGTAATAATCAGTGGATGTTGCGATTACGGAATGTGATATTACCTGTAGACAGTACGGAGCCTATTACATCCACCAATATAGCAGAATAGCGGATGGATAACTCTGTTTAATCATGACATAGATCCTATAGCAATGCTAGAACGACAAAATACAGATCCACTGATCCTCGATGTATTAAAATTTCAAATACATCTCGGAGTATCGCGTTCAACGCAGTAATGTAGACGTTAGACAATTCTGTTGACTGACGATGGAAATACAGAAGAAAGTCTAGGATAGTCTATCAATTGTACGGATCTGGATAGTGATACATACAATTGACAATACGGTGCTTAGTAGAGCTACCAATGGGCTACAGTTGCCGTTGGATTGATCAGCTCACAGGTGATGTGCATCCAACAGCAATTTAAGAATGACATGTGAAGGTCCAGTGTCCCTCGAGATATTAACATTTGACAACAAATTACTAACCGCGACCATTCTTACAGTGGTGTAACCGTTGGACTACTTTGTTCACCGATGATGTAAATTCCAAAGCAATTATTGAATGATCAATGTATGTTACTGTTATGGCTTGAGATATTTCCCATTGCCTGTACGGTACTTGTTACGTCCACTGATATAGCACTGCAACCTCTGTATTAACCTGTTAAGTGATGATTTAGATCCTATAACAGTACTGGAATGTCAAAATTCAGATCCAACTGACCCCGAGATATTAACAGTTGACAGAATAGTACACAGGACAGCCATCACCACAGTAATTTAGCCGCAGCACCGCTATATACACTGATAACGAAAATTCCAAAGCTACTCTGGAATAATTATTGTATATAACGGTTGTGGCTTGAAATATTTAAAATTACTCGTACTGCACTTAATACATGCAGCAACACATCAACCAATATAGTACTTTAGACGCTGGATAAATATGTTCGTTGGTGGTGTAAATTCTACAACATTTCCGGAATGACGAAATACATTCCCACTGCCCCTCGGGATATTAACAATTCACACAGCAGCATTGAGTACAGCAATCGTCACAGTAATGCGGTCGGTGGACTACTATGCTCACACATGATTCATATTCCAAAGTGATTCCAGAATTCCTCATGTGCAGAACGGTTACGTCTAGCGATATTTACAATTCACAGTATGGTAACTTGTACAAATATCAGCAGAGAACCTCTGCAGTTAACTAAGTATGTCACTGAATGTGTATATTCCACAGCATAGTGGAATGAAAGACGAAGGTTCATTATGGCTCGCGATATTAATAATCGCCAGAAAAGTATTGAGTGCAGCCATCATCACAATGCGGTTGCCCTTGGTCACCATTATCCACTGATTATGTAAATTCCAAAGCAATTTTGGGATAATCAATATATGGTGCGGTTATGTCTTCAGATATTTACAAACGAGGATACGGTACTTATTACTTCCACTAGAAGAGCATTGTAACCAATGGATAAAAGTACTGAATGGTGCTTTAAATTCTATAGAAATCCTGGAATGACAAGATGCAGGTCCACTATCCCCCAAGACACTAACTATTTATAACACATTAGTGACTGCAGCCATCATCACAGTGCTGTTCACTTTGTATAATTTGTTCGCAGATGATGCAAATACCCAAGCAATTCTAGGATAATCAGTGTAGAGTACGGTTATAGCTAGGGATATTTGGGACTGACAGTACCGTGCTTAGTACATCCACCAGTATAGCACTGTATCCCTTGGACTAGATTGTTCAACGAAGATATCGGATTTATGGCAGTTCTAGATTAACATAATACAGGTCCATTATCCCGCACTGTATTAACAATTGAGAGTACAGTACTGAGTACAGTCATCATCACTGTAGCCGTTGCGCTACTTTGACCACAGATGACGTAAATTCCATGCAATAATGTAATAATCAGTGGATGTTGCGATTACGGAATGTGATATTACCTGTAGACAGTACGGAGCCTATTACATCCACCAATATAGCAGAATAGCGGATGGATAACTCTGTTTAATCATGACATAGATCCTATAGCAATGCTAGAACGACAAAATACAGATCCACTGATCCTCGATGTATTAAAATTTCAAATACATCTCGGAGTATCGCGTTCAACGCAGTAATGTAGACGTTAGACAATTCTGTTGACTGACGATGGAAATACAGAAGAAAGTCTAGGATAGTCTATCAATTGTACGGATCTGGATAGTGATACATACAATTGACAATACGGTGCTTAGTAGAGCTACCAATGGGCTACAGTTGCCGTTGGATTGATCAGCTCACAGGTGATGTGCATCCAACAGCAATTTAAGAATGACATGTGAAGGTCCAGTGTCCCTCGAGATATTAACATTTGACAACAAATTACTAACCGCGACCATTCTTACAGTGGTGTAACCGTTGGACTACTTTGTTCACCGATGATGTAAATTCCAAAGCAATTATTGAATGATCAATGTATGTTACTGTTATGGCTTGAGATATTTCCCATTGCCTGTACGGTACTTGTTACGTCCACTGATATAGCACTGCAACCTCTGTATTAACCTGTTAAGTGATGATTTAGATCCTATAACAGTACTGGAATGTCAAAATTCAGATCCAACTGACCCCGAGATATTAACAGTTGACAGAATAGTACACAGGACAGCCATCACCACAGTAATTTAGCCGCAGCACCGCTATATACACTGATAACGAAAATTCCAAAGCTACTCTGGAATAATTATTGTATATAACGGTTGTGGCTTGAAATATTTAAAATTACTCGTACTGCACTTAATACATGCAGCAACACATCACGGTAGCGGTTGGATTAATCTGTCCAATTATGATTTATATTCTATAACAATTCTAGAATGACAAGACACGGATCTACTGACCCTAGAAGTATTAAGATTTGAGAAGACAGTAATGATTGCAGCTTTGATCAAGGTAATGTAGTCGCTGGACTTCTATGTTCACAGACGATGTAAGTTACTAAGTATTTCTTTAATAAAATATGTATGCTACGATTATGGCTAGTAATGTTTAGAATTCGCAGTGCTGTAGTTAGTTCATCTACCAACACATCACTGTTGCCCATGCATTAAATTTGTCACGCAAATTGTATTCTGTACAGCAATTCTAGAACGAGGAATGCAGGCCCATTATGCCCCTAGTTACTAACAGTTCACAGCACAGCGCTGTGTACATCCGTCGTCACAGCAGTGTAGCCGTTGCTCTGCTTAATTCACTGGTTACGTAACCTGCATAGCATCACTTGAATATACAATGCATTGTACGGCTATGGCTGGTGATATTTCCAACTGACATTACGGTACTTCATGCATCTGCCAACAATATACTGTTGCGGTTTGATTAATTTGTTCAATGATGATACATATTCTGTGGTTGGCCCAGAATGGCAAAATACAGGTCTATTAAGTTTCGAGACACAAACAATTGAAAAAATGTACTGATTCAGGCCTTCATCACATTTAAGTAGACACTGAAATGCTTTTTTTTATTAATGATGTAAATTCCACTGAAATTCTGCAATAAAATATGTATAATACGGTTATGGCTAGTGATGTTTACGATCCACAGTACATTGAATATTACATCTACCATCATAGCACTGCTCTGGATGAACTAAATTGGTCACTGATGCTGGATATTCCACAGCAATTCTAAAACGGGAAGGACAGTACCATTATTCCAGCAGATATTAACAATTTACAACACGGTACTGAGTAAAACTATCATCATACTATTTTAATGGTTGAATAAGTATGTTCACCGATAATGTCAGTTACAAAGCAATTCTCGACCAAAAAATGCATAGTACGGTCAAGGCTACAGATATTTCCAACTGACAGCGCGGAACTTAGTACATCCACCAGCAGAGCGCAGTATCATCTGTATTAATGCGGTCAATTATGATTTTGATCTCATGGCAATTCCAGAATGACAAAAGACAAATCCATTATCACTCGAGTTATTAACAATTGACAACACAGTACTGTGCGCAACCGTCAACACGGTAATGTAGCAGGTGTACTGCTTTATTCGCTGTTTATGTAAGTTGCAAAGCAATCCTGGAATAATCGAATATAGAGTACGTTTATGACTTGCGACATGCCCAATTGAAATTATAGTACATCGTGCATCCGCCGACAGAGCACACTTGAAGTTCTATTAATCCGTACAGTGATGATATATATTGTATAGCAATTGCAGAATGGCAATATACGGGACCAATCTCTCGAGATACAAATAATTGACGGCAAAGTAGTGGTTCCTGCAATCTTCACTTTAATGTAGACGTTGGAATACTTTGTTCGCTGAAGATGTAAATTATTGAGAAATTCTACAATAAAATCTGTATACAACAATTATGGCTAGTGATGTTTAAAATTAAGAGAACGGTATTTAGTACATTTACCAGCAGATCAGTGCTCCCGTTGATTGAGTTGATCACTGAAGTTGGGTATCCTACGTCAATTCTAAAACGAGAAATGCAAATTCATTACCCATTTAGATACTAGAGATTGATGACATAGTACTGAGTACAGCCATCATCCCAGTATTGTAATTGTTGAATAACCTTGTTCACTGATAATGTGAGTTCCGAAGCATTTCTAGAATATTCAAAATGTAGCAAGGCCATGGCTACAGATATTTCCAACTGACATCACGGTAATAGGTACAACCACCAGTGGAGAACTGCAGCCTTCGTATTAATATATTCAGTGACGACATTAATCTCATAGCAAATCTAGAATGACAAAGGACAGAACCATTATCCCACGAGATATTAACAATTGACAACAAAGTACTGAGTACAGCGATCGACACACCATTGTATCCGTTGGACTGCTTTCTCACTTATGATGTAATTTTCGAAGCTATTCAGGAATTATCATTGTATATTGCAATTATGGCTTGAAATACTTCCAATTGACTGCACGGTACTAGCGACAACCACAAATATAGCACGCTTGCAGTTGGGTTATGCTGTTAAGTGATGCTTTAAATCCTATATCAATTCTAGAACGACAAAATTCTGATCCCGTGAACCTTGAGCAATTAACAATGGATAACGCGGAAATGTGTACAGCCACCAACACAGTAGTATTTCTGGTGGGCTACATTCTTCACTGACGATGGAACTTCCAAAGTAAATTTTGAACAACCTAGGTATATTACTGTTACGTCTATTAATATTTATGAATCACAGAACGGTGATTAGTATGTCTACTATCAGAGCACTGTCGCAGATGGATCAATGAGCTCTCTGAAGATGTATAACCTTCAGCAATTGTAGAATGAAAGATGATGATCCATTGTACCTCGAGATATTAAGGATTGAAAACCCATTAATAAGTACCGCCATCGTCACAGTGATGCCGCCATTGGTCTGCTATGTACACTAATGTTGTAAATTCCATAGCAATTCTGGAATAATCAATTTATGGTACGGTTATTTCTTGGGACATTTCAAACTGAGAGCACGGAAATTGCTGCTTCCACCAGCTGACCGCTGCCGCCGCTGTAATAACTTCTTCAGTGATGACATCGATCATATAGCATATCTAGAAAGACAAAGGACACATCCATTACCCATGGATATATTAACAGTTGACAACCCATACCGAATACAGCCATCATCACAGTACTCTAGCCGTTGGACTAATTTGTTCACTGATCACGTAAATTTCAAAGCAATTCAAGAATAAGCAATGTACATTACTGTCATGGCTTGAGACGTTTCCAATTGACAGTGCGGTAGATATTACTTGCCCCAGTATAGCACTGTAGCCGTTGGATCAAACACTTCAATGATGATTTGATTTCTATGAAAATTCTAGAATGACAAAATACGGACCTACTATCTCCCGAGGTATCAACAATTATGAAAACTGTAATGAGTACAGCCATCATCGCAGTAATATATACGTTGGACTACTTTGCCCACTGGTGGTATATATTCCTAAGCAGTGCTGAAAGTATCAATGTATATTACGGTTATTGCTTTAGACGTTTCAAATTGACAGCACGGGACATATAACATGCACCAACATAGCACTATAGTCGTTGGATTAAGCAGTTCAATGATGAATGAAGGTCTTGAACAATTCTTGGATGACAAAACAAAGGCCCGCTGCATCTCGTGATATCAGCAATTAAAATCACTGTACCGAGTGCAGCCATCGCCGCAGTATTGTGGTCGTTGAGAAACGTTGTCCACTGATGATGTAGATTCCATTGCAATTGTAGAAATATCTACGTATATTACGGTTATGGCTTGAGATAATTCCAACTGAAGGTACTGCTCTCATTACATCCACCAATGTATCACAGGATCCGCGCGATTAACTTGTTCAATGGCGGTTTAAACTCTATACCAATTCTAGAATAACTAAACACAGATCCACTGACCCTAGAGATATTAGCAACTGTCAACACAGTGCCGAGTACAGCCAACACCATGTTAATGTTCACATTGGAATACTTTGTTCACTGATGACGGAAATTCTTTCTCAACTCTTGAATAACTTATGTATATGGTGGTCACGGCTAGTGATATTTACAATTGACAGTACGGCACTTAGTACATCTTCCAAGAAGTCGATGGTGCCATTGGATTATCCTGTTCAATTACAGTACATATTCCACAGCAATTGTAGAAAGAGAAATGCAGTTCCATTATCCCTCGAGATATTACCAAATGACGACACCGAACTGAGTACAGTGACAATCACTGTATTGTAGCCCTTGAATAACTTTGTACACTGACGATGAAGATACCAAAGCAATTCTGGAGTAGACACTGCATGCGATGGTTATGGCTCGGGATATCTCCAATTGACAGTACTGTACTAATCACGTACACTAATGTAACACTGAGGCCGTAGAGTTATTCTGATCAATGATGATTTATATCCTATAACAATTTTTGGATGACAAAATACTCATCCACAGGCCCTTGAGGTTTTAGCAATTTGCAGCACAGTACTGAGTACACCACACTTACGGTGATATAGCCGTTGCAATACTTTGCACCCTGATAATGAATATTCGAACGAGATTCTAGAATAACCTGTACACAGTGCAGTTGTGGCTAGTGTCATTTATAATTGACAGTACGGCATTTAGCACATCTTCCAACAGATCAATGTTTGATAGATCTGATAACTTATGATGTATATTCCATAGGAATTCTAGAGCGAGAAATGCAGAACCACTATCCTTCGAGATATTAGCAAGTGACAACACAGTACTGAGTGCAGCCGTCATCACAGTGTTGTAGCGTTTAAATAACTTTATCCACTGATTATGTGAATTCGAATGCATTTCCAGAATAATCGTTGTATATTACGGTTATTGCTTAAGACGTTCCAATTGACAGTACTGTACATATTACGTCCACGAATAGAGCAGTGTAGCCGTTAGACTAATGTGTTCTATGATGATTAAAATTCTATAACATTCCCAGAATGGCAAGATACAGGTCTACTGTTCCTCGAGTTATCGACAATTGACAGAACAGTACAGAGTATATCCATCATCAAAGTAGTGTAGACTGTGGAATAAATTGTTCACCGATGACGAAGATTCTAAAGTAATTCTGGAATTACCTATGCATAGTACGGTTATGGCATCTGACATTTACAATTGACAATACGGTGATGAGAACGTCTTCCAATACAACGCTATTGCCTTTGGATTAATATATTCACTGACGATGTATATTATACAGTAATTCAAGAATGAAAAGTGCTGATCCAGTATCCCCCGAGTTAGTAACAAATGACAACAAAGTACTTCCTTCAGCCATCCTCTCAGCATGGTGACGGTAGGATAACTTTTTTCACTGATGATGTAAATATGAATGCAATTATGGTGTAATCAATTTATATTGCTGTTGTGGCTTGCGACGGTTCCAATTGTCAGTACGGCTTTTACTGCATGCACCAATATAGCTCGATAAGCGCTTGGATTATGCTGTTCAGTGATAATATAAGTCCCATCACAATTCTAGAATGACAAAACAAAAGTCCACTATCACTCGTGATATCAACAATTGAGAGCACAGTACTGAGTACAGCTATAATCACATGACTGTAACCGTTGGTCTTCTCTTATTACTGATCATGTAAATTCGAAAGTGATCCCAGAATATCCAATTTATACCAGCTTTTATGACTAGCGATATATTTGCAATTGAGGGTACGTCATTTAGTACACCTACGAAGAGAGCACGACAGCCGTGTTAATCCCTTCAGTGATGACTTGGATTTTATAGCTGTTCTGGCATGACAAATGACAGATCCATTATACCTGGAGGTATAAACAATTTACATCACAGCACTGAGTACAGCAATAAACACTGTAATGCAGCCGCGGGTATGCTTTGATCGCTGATGATGTAAATTCCAAAACTATTCTGGACTATTGAATTTATAGAATGGTTATGGTTAATTATATATCCGACTGACAGCACGGTACATAGTACATCAACCAGCAGTGCATTGCAACAGCAGAATCAATCTGTTCATTGGTGATATAGGCTCTATAGCTGTTCTATAATGACAAAAGATAGATCCATTATGCGTAAAGATATAAAAAACTTACAGCACAACCCGAAGTACAGTCATCTTCACAGTAGTGTAGGCGTTGGAGGGCTTTGTTCAATAGTGACTCAAATTCGAAAGCAATGCTGGAATAATCATTGTATATTACGGTTATGGCTTGAAGTATCTAATACCGACCGTGCAGTACTTACTACATCCGCAAATACATCACTGTAGCTGTTGGAATATTCTGTGCAATAATGATTTATATTCTATGACAATACTAGGATGACAAAATACAGATCCACTGGTCCTCGAGATATTAACAATTGCCAACAGGGTGCAGATTACAGTCACCGCCACAGTAATGTAAACGCTCAACTAATTTCTTCACTGATGGTCAAAATTTCTAAGTAAATCTTGTATTAACTATGTATAATACGATTATGGCTTGTGACAGTTAGTGTTCACAGTACGGTAATTAGTACATCCTCCAAGAGGTCACTTATGCCGTTGGAATAATCTATTTTATGATGACTTAGGTATTGTTGCAATTCTAGAATGCAAAAGGCAGGAACTTTAACCAACGTGGTATTAACAGTTGACAAACCATGTACTTAGTACTGCCATCATCACAGTACTGTAGCCATTGGAATACTTTGCTCATTGATGTTGTAATTTCCAAAGGAACTCTGGAACAATAATCGAATATAACTGTTATGGCTTGAAATATTTAAAATTGACATTACGGTACTTATTATATCCGCCAATATAACACTGTGGCCCGTGTGTTAAGCTGTTCAATGATTATTCATATTCTATCGCAATTCTAGGTTGACAAAACATAAGACCACTATCGCTCTAGATATGGACGTTAGCAACACTGTATTCAATACTGCCGTCGTCGCAGTAATGCAGACGTTGGTCTGCTGTGCTCACTGATGATTTAAATTCGATCGCAATTCTGGAATAGTCGAAGTATAGTACGGTTATGTCCAGTGATATTTCCAGTAGAGAGTACGGAACATATTACATTCTCCGATACAGCACTGTGGCGTTTGGAATAGTACTTTCAGTGATAAATTAGATCCCATAACGATTTTATATTGACTAAAAACTGAGCCACTGCCCTTTGTGGTATTAGCAGTTCTCAAAACAGTAATGGGTACAGTCATCATGGCGGCATCGTGACCGTTGTATGTCTCTGTTTACTGATAATATCACTTTCAAAGGAATTCTACAATAATCCATGCATATTACGGATGTGGCTAGAAATACTTCCAATGGGCAGTACGGTACTGAGTACGTCTACCACCTCAGCACTATTGCCATTGGATTAATCTGTTTACTGATGATCTATAGTATACAGCATTTCTAGGAATGGAAACGCAGATCCATATAGCTCGGTACATTAACATTTCGAAACACAGTACTGAATACAGCCGCCATCACAGTATTCTAACGGTTGAATGACATTTCTCACTGATAATGTCACTTCAAAACCAATTCTAGAACAATCAATGTATACTACGGTTATGTATAGATATATTTACAGTTGACTGCACGGTACCTCACACATCTACCATGAGTGCACCGTTGCCGTTGGATTACTCTGTTCAAAGATGAATTAGATTTTATAACAACTTTGGAATGGCAAAATAAAGATCCATTATTCTTCGCGACGAAAACATTTGTCATCACAGTACCCAGTACTGCCATCATCTAACTGTTGTCGCTGTTGAACGACTGTGCTTATTGATAATGTAACTTGCCTAGCATTTCTAGAGTAGTCAACGTTTAGTACGGCTAGAGCTTGAGGTGCTTTCAATTAACAGTACGGTGCCTCGTATATCTACCCGCTGAGCACCGCAGACGCTGAATTAATCTGTTCAATAATGATTTATATTATGAAGTATTTCCAAAGAGACAAAAAACTGATCCATCACCACTCGAAAAATAAACAACTGTGTACACAGTACTGAGTACAGCAATTATCGCATTACTGTGGCCGTTCGAGGACTTTGTTTGATCACGATGTAAACTCGAAAGCAATCCTGGTATAATCGATGTATATTACGGATATGTCTTAAGATATCTCCAAATGACAGTGCGGTACCTATTACGGCCGCCAATATAGCACTGCAGCCGCTGCATTAATCACTGCAATGATGATTTAGCTTCTATATGTATTCTAGAATGATAAGATACAGATCTACTATCCCTCGCGATAGTAACAATTGACAACACAATAAAGAGACTAGCCATCATTACATTTCCGTACCCGTAGGATTAATCTGTTCATCGGTCATATAAATTCCACAGCAATGCAAGAATAACCAATGAATAGTAAGGTAACGAATACAGTCATTTACTATCTGCGGAACTGTACATGGAACATCCACCAACAGAGCACTGTAGCCGTTCCATTAATCCCTTCAATTACGTTTTTAATTCCATAGCAATTACAGAATGGCACAATTCGGATCCATTATAGCTCGAAGTGTTATGAACAGGCAATGGTGTACTGCATACAGGCAAAGTCAGTGTATAGCTGTCGTTGAATTAACTCGTTCACTTATGATGAATATTTCGCAGCAACTCCAGTATTACCAACGTATGCAACTGTTATGGTTAGAAATATATGCAATTGATATTACGGTACATAGTACGCCCGCCATGAGGTCACTGTAGCCGTTGTGTATAACTATAGACTATAGACTTTAACATTATAGCAATTCTAGAATGTTCAACGGATACATCATATATCTGCAACGGTAGTGACAAATAACGTTGCAGTACTGATTCTATCCGTCTACACAATATATAAGCCATTGCATTAATCTGTGGCTGATCATTCTACTTTTTCAGCGACTGTAGATTGGTCATAGAATGATGTAGAATTATCATGCATTGCTGTAGAAGTTAGGTGATCGTTGCATTGTCGAGTCAAGTGACAATAGTAATCTGTAGATGGGCATGCTTAGTACTGTATCCTCAATTGCTAATATCACTACAGAAAGCTGATTTATACATTGATAATAATAGAATTTCGATATAAAGTACATGATTAGACGATTGGTCAATACAATGGCTGTAGCACGGCGTTAATGGCCATACTTGGTTGTGCATTTTCAAACGATCGTATCTCCAGGTATACCTGATTGAACCTTTCATCATTCTAGAACTTCTGTGGAGGTTGGAACTTCTGCGAAAATACTATTTCAAAGGCTACAATACTATATAGACGGCTACGATCGGTACTCTATTACCAGTTGTCAATATTTGTAGCTAAATTTGATCTACACATGGCGCATTGTAGGATTGCTGTAGAATTTACAAGATCAGCGAAAAGATTAATCAATTGGATATCGCAATGCGTAGACGGCCACACTCAATATTGCATGTCAAATTGTCTATATCTAAAGCGATAATTGATCTATCCATGGGTCGTTCATGATTAGCAATGTAATAGCGATGATCAGAGAATAAGTTGATACAATGGCTGTTGGACATTATTGATTGCTATACTCAGAAGTCCATTGTCAATTGTTGATACCTCTTGCTGTACCTGATTCGTACTTCGATCATTCTAGAACCACTATAGGACTAATATTATCGGCGAGCAGATTAATCTGATAGCAAGACTGCTCTGTTGGTGGATATACTAATTACCGTACCGTCATTTGTAGGTATCTCTAGCCATAACTGACCTATGCATTTCTTATTCTGGAGCTGCTGCGTAATGTAAATCATCCGTTGGCAAATAATTCCAACGGCTTCAGTAGTGTGACGATGGCAGTACCAAGTACTCTTTCGTCAATTGTTAATATCTCGATCCATGATTGGTGTTACTCTTCTCACACTGGAGTTGCTATAGATTTCAAATCATCGTTAAACTGATCAATACAACGATCGTCGTAGAGAGTTAATTGCTGTAATCTGCACTGTACTCTCAGAGCATATTGTCTCGAATGATAGTTGATTTTTCGTTCGTCATCCAAGAAATGCAGAAGAATGAAAATCCTCATTGAGTATATTCATCTAGCTGCTAGTGTACTGTGTTGATGACAGCACTTTGTGCAGTATTGGTATCTTTCAATATCTATAGGGGTAATTAAAACATAAATTAGTCGTACAAGAATTTATGTAGAACTTAGATGATCTGCGAATAGATGAAACAAATGGTCGTGGCGCTGCTTAGATTTCAAGTGTAAATGCCGTATCTTCAATTGTCTATTTCTTTAGCGACAATTCCTCTTTTCAGTAGTAATACTTGCATAGCAATATAAGTTAGATCAGATAGGAACAGGTTGTTGCAATGGGTTTGGTACTGCGTCGATAGCTGTAGCCAGGACTATACTATCAGGTGTTAATGTCTCCTGATGCAACAGATTTATACTTTGATCAACCTAGAACTGTCATAGAATACAAAAAATCAGTGAAATTTAAACCTCCATTGACCAGACAAATCCAAAGGCAACAGTACTGTAATGATGGTGTTGTCTACAACTTCTATGACTCGAGCGATAATGGACCTGCCCCTTGTCACCCTACAATTGCTATGGAATATAAACCATCAGTGAACCGATTAATACAACGGCATCTGTGCCCTGCTGGTGGAAGAACTAAGTACCGTACTGGCAATTGCAAATTTCTATAGCCATAATTGAATTATACGTTGATTATGATAGAATTGCTGAGGAATATGTATCATCAGTGGACATATTGATCGTACGGATACAGTACGGTGATGATGGTTGCGCTCACTACTATGTTGTTAAGTTTCAATTTCACTTGCGACAATGAATTTGCCTTTAGTCACTACAGACTTGCTATAGAATTTATACCGTCGCTTATGCAGTTTGGTGCAACGGCTGTAGTGCTCTGTTAATGGCTATACCCAGTACCCTATTGACATATATGAATGTCTCCAACAGAAGTTGCACTGTCGAGTGATTATTCTACAATTGCTAGCGGAATTCGATGTTCAGCGAGCGGAATAATTTAATGGCTATATTATGGTGTAGATGGCTACACTCGGTACACTATAGTCATCTGTCGATATCACTAATCGATACCACAAGCGACATATGGTCTAACCGTTTATCGTTCTCCAAATTTTGGAGGTTATAGGTCATCAGAGAACAGATTAATCAATCGAATGCAATACTGTGATGACGGCTGCACAGGGTATTGTGTCGTGAGCTGTTAATATCTCGAGCGACAATCGATCTGTCTTTTGTCACTCCAGAATTACTGTGGAACTTACATAGTCAGTGCACGGAGTAGTCCATCGGATGCAGCAACCTGTTGTTGGACCTAATATGTAACCTACTGCCAAATGTAAATATCCCTAGACATTACTGATCTATAAACTGGCTGTTCCGGAATTGCTTTGGTATATACATCATCGATGAACTAATGACCCAACACCAACAGCAGTGTGATGGCTGCTGTGCTCGGTAGCGCGTTGTCAACAGTTAATGTCTCGAGGGATAATGGATCCGCGATTTGTCATTCTAGCGTTGCTATAGAATACACATCGCCAGTTAACAAATCTATCCAACAGCAGGTGCAAGCTGTTGATGCACGTACTATGTGCCATACAGTCATTTGTTAACATCTCTAGCCATAACTGAACAATACAATGTATATTCTAGAATTGCCATGAATTACGAGACATCACTGTACAGATTATTAAAAAGACCACTGTGCCCTGATGCTGGATGTACTAAGGAGAGTACCGTCAATTGTAAATGTCTCTAGTAACAGCCGTAGTATACACTGATTGTTCCAGAATTGCTATGGAATTAAATCGTCAGTGAAAAGATTAATCCACCGGCGGCAGTACTGTGACGATGGCTGTAATCAGTACTATTACGCCAGTTACAAATATCTCGAGCGATAATGGATCTGCATTATGTTATTAGATTATTGCTATATAATTTGAACCACCAGTGATCAAATTATTCACCCGGCTACCGTGCTCCGTTGATGATTATAGTGAATAATGTATTGACGTATGTCTGTGTCGCCAGCGACAATTGCTCTATCCATTCAGCATTCTATCGTCGCAATAAAAATACACGGTCACCGGACATATTAATTAACTGGCTATAGTATTGGGAATATCACAACACACTCTACTGTGTTGTCATTTGTCAATAGCACAACCGATATTTGATATACACATGAATTGTTTCAGAAATGTTTTATCATCCTCATTGATCAGATCATTCCAAATGCTACATTGCCCTATTGGCGGTGCTAGTAATCAGCGTACTGCTAATTGTAAATGTTTTTTGCCATAACCGATCTGTACATTGATTATGCTAGAATTGCTGTGAAATTAAGTCATCAGTGGGCATGTTAATCCAACGGCTTCAGTACGTCGGTGATTGCACTACTCAGAACTCTTACTAAAATTTCTAATATCTCGATCGATAATAGATATTTCTTTTGCATTCTGGAAACACTATAGTGTTCAAGTCATGAGTGACCTGATTGACGAATCAGCCACAGTGTTTCGTTGACGGAAATACTCAGCTCTGTATTAACGTATGGCTATTTCTGCAGGTACAACTGCTTTGTCCATAGAAAATTCTTCAACTGTTGATGGACTCGGATGATCAGTGGACAAATTAATTCAATGGCTATTGTGTTGCGTAGATGCCTGCATTCAGTACTGTATGGTCAGCTGTCAATATCACAACCGAGATATGTTCCATCTGCTGATAAGTCTAGAAATGCTATAGTACTTAAATCATCAGTGAATAAATTAATTCAACGGTTGCAGTACTGTCAGGATTGCTGTGCCCCCTACTGCTATGCCACTTGTTGATATCTCGGGCGGTAATGGATGTGTCCTTTGTCATTCTAGAGGTGCTATAGAATTTGATCCATCAGCGACCTGATTAATCTAACGGCTGCAGTGTCCAATTAATGTTCTTACTCAGAGCTGTATTGACACACGTCTATACCACTAGATTCAATTCCTATATCCATTGCTCATACTACTAGAGCTGAATAACTTGGTTGATTAACGAAGTGATTAATCCAATGGCCGAAGTATTGTGTAGACCGCCACACTGAGTAATGTGTTGCCATCTGTCAGTATTCCTACAGATATGTGATCTATGCATTCATCACTCTTGAATTAAGATGTAACGTGGACGATCAAGGAACAGATTTATACGATGCCTGTAATAATAACGGTACTGTATTGTCAATTGTCACTATCTCATGCGGCGATTTATCTATGCAATGTTATATCTAGAATATCAGTATAATATGAGTGATCAAAGGATTAGTTCATACAATGCCTGTAGAAATGTAACCATGGCTGTTTTCAGCAGTGTATGGTCAATTCTCAATATCACAAGTACTAGTTGATCCGCCCATTGACCATTCTTGTATTGTTGTAGAACCTATATTATCACTGAATGGACTAATCCGACGGCTACAGTATTGTGTAGACGAATATACCCAGTACTTCATTGTCACTTGTCAATATCTCCAGCGATGCTTAATAGTAGTAGCGATAATTGATCTATCCATTGGTCATTCTAGAATTGCTACATAACTGGGATAAACAGGGCATAGAGTACTGCAATGTCTGCAGAAATATATTCATGGGTGTACTCAGTAGAGTATTGACAGAGGATAGTATTGCCATCTTTAATTAACGTAACCTAAGAACAACTTAGAGTTGCTATATGTTCCAGATAATCATTGCATAGGTTAGCCCAACGGCTGCTGTACCGTATTGACAGATGCGCTAGATACGGTGTTGTCTATCCTCAATGTCACTAGGGCTTGTTGGTCCACCAATTGATCATTCTGGTATTCCCCTTGGACGTATATGATCAGTGAATGGGCAACCTCAATAGCTATAGTAATGTGCCGATGGATATACTGGCAGCCTGTGTAAGTTGTCCATGCCTATAGCGACAATTGCTATATCTGCAGATAATGCTGGAATCGCTGAAGGTCGTAGATGCAAAGCTAACAGATTATGGCTATGTTAATGGTAGTTTCTGCATCATTGCACTGTGTACCGCACTGTCATATGTCAATATCTTCAGCGACAACTTCTCTATCCATTGATCGCCCTACAATTGCTGAAGAGTTCGCATGATCAGCCAACAAATTAATGCAATCTCTATAGTATTGTGTAGACGGCTCGAATCAGTAATTTTCTCCATACTGCCTATTCCTCTACCGATATTTGACCTATCCATTGATCATTCTAGAATCTTAGTAGGGCCCATATGATCAATCAATAAATTAATCCAACTGCTACAGTGATCTGTTTGTAGGTGTACCATGAACCGCACGCTCAGTTGTAAATATTCCGATCCATGATCGTACTATACACTGATCATTCTGAAATTGCTGCAGAATTTACATCATCGATCAACAAATTAATCCAACGGGTACTGTAATGTGATGATTGAAGTACTCAGAACTGTATTGTTACTTGTTAATATCCAAAGGGATAGTAGATCTGCATTTCTCATTCCTGAATTGCTGTGGAATATAAATTAACAGTGAACAGAACTATCCAACGTTAACAGTACTCTGTTGGTAGACGTACTAAGTACCGTACCGGCTAATATAAATGTCTCGAGCAATAACTGTTGTATACATTGGGTATTTTAAAGTTGCTTTTCAGTTCACGTCATCGGTGAGCAAAGAATACAACTTCTATGGTTCTCTGACGATGGCTGTACTCGGTACCGTGTATTCAAATGTTAATATCTAGGGGCATAATGTATCTGCCCTTCCCCATTAAAGGATTGGTATAAATTATAATGCGTCGATGAGCAGATAAATACAGTGGCTGCAGTACTCTGTTGGTGATTGTACTGGGGTACCCTACCGTCAATTGTAAATATCTCTAGCCAAAGCCGAACTATGCTATTATTATTCCAGAATTGCTTTTGAAGCTCCATCACCGGTGGACAATGTAATTCAACCTCTACAATACAGTGACGATTCATGCACTCAGTACTCCGTTTTCAAATGTAAATTTCTCGAGGGACAGCTGATCCGCATTATGTATTTCTGGAGGCGTCATAGAATTCAAATCGTCATTGAACAGATTAATCCAACGGCTACAGTGCTCTGTTGGTTCATGTACTAAGCACCACACTGTCAATTGCAGGATCAACTAGACACAACCGTACTATTCTATGATTATTCTGGATTTGCTGTGGAACATGTATCATCTATAACATAATTAATCCAACGGCTACAGT
>NW_016932679.1:50576-59258 GCF_001483705.2 Eufriesea mexicana
TAAATTGTTAACGTTTCGAGGGATAGCGGATCATTACATTGTCATTATAGTATTGCTATAGGATTTTAATCATCATTGAACAGATTAAACCATCGGCTGCAGCGCACTGTTGGTAGATGTTCTATGCACCGTTCTGTCAATAGCAAATAGCACTAGCCATAGCGGTATTTCACGCTGATGATTCCAAATTGCATTTCTATTTGCGTCATCAGAGAGCAGAGTAATGCAGGGGCAGCAGCACAGTGACTATGGCGGTATCCTGCAACGTGTTGTCAATTGTTAATATCTCGGGAGACAATTGATATGCATTTTGTCGTCCTATAGCTGCTGGAGGACATAAAACATCAATGAAATGCTTAGTCCAACGGCAACAGCGCTCTACTGGTGGATCTACTAAGTTCCGTTGTGTCAAATGTAAATAACCCTTGCCATAACAGCACTACACACTGATCATTCCAGAATAGATTTGGAATTTGCGATATCAGCGAACAAACTAGTTATACGGCTGCATTACTGTGCGGAGGATTGTACCCGTCACTGTGTTGTCAAATGTTAAAGACGTGTTATGCAATGCATTTGAATGATGTAATTCTGGATATGGTATGGAGCCTAGATCATCATTCAAAGGTTTAATGCAACGGCAACTGTGCTATGTGGAGTGTTGTACTAAGTACCGTACTGTCAATTGTAAATATCCCTAGACATAGCAGAACTATACACAATTCGTTCTAGAAATACTATAAAATTTACATGTTTAATGAACAAAGCAGTATAAGAGTTACAGCGCCGTGATGATTGCTGCACTCAGAACCGTGCGCTCAATTGTTAATATCTCGATGGATAATCCATGTGCCTTTTGTCAATGCAGGATTGCTATAGTATCTAAATCATAAGGGAACAATTTAATCCAACGGATACTGTGCTCTGCTAGCGGATGTACCAGGCACTGCTCTGTCAGTTTTACATATGTTAAACTATAACCGCACAAGACATTGAATACTCTGGATTTGCTGTGGAATTTAAATCATCACTGAACAAAGAATCCCAGCGGTTTCGACACAGTGTTGATGGTTGTACTGAGCACAGTGTTGGGAGATGTTAATATCTCGAGGTACAATGAATCAGTCTTCTGGCATTCTAGAACTGCTATAGAACCTGAGTCATCATTGAACGGATTTACCCAACGGTTAAGGTACCGTGATGATGTCTGCTCCCACTAATATGTTGGCAATTGTAAACATCCTGAGCGGAATTGGGTTTGTCCTTTGTCATCCCGTACTTGCTATAGAAATACAAACATCAGTGAACAGAGTAACAAACGGCTACCGTGCTTTATTGATGACCATACACTGTACTATATTGACATATATCAATATCTCCAGGTAGATTGGCTATGCTCAATCGTCACTCCACAATTGCTGCAGATCTTGGGTGATAAGCAAATATATCAATTCCCTGGCTACAGTATGGTGTAGATCACAACAATCAGTACTGTATTGTCATTTGTCAATGTCACTACCGACCCATGTCCTGTATGTTGGTCGTTCTAGAGCTGCTATAGAGTATCAATCAACAGAGGCGATATTGATCCAACGGCGGCAGTACTCTGTCGGTGGACTTAACATGTTCCGTAATGACAGTTTTTAGTATCTGTAACCATAACTGATCCATAGAATGATCATGCTAGAATTGATGTGGAATCTGTGTCGTCAGTCTAGAAATAAATCCAACGGCTACAGCACTGTGGTGATGGCTGTACTCAGTATTTCGTTCTCAATTGTTTATATCCCGAGCGTCGTTGGATCCGTACTTTGTCATTCTAGAATTGCTGTAGGATTTAAATCATCATTCCAGATATTTTTCCAACGTCTGCAGTGACCTGTTCGTGGCTGCACTGCGGACCATACGGCCCTACTTGCCTCTACTCATAACTAATCTTTACATTGATTATTCCGTAAGAGCTGCGGAACTTTAGTCATCAAAGCATAAATTAGTACAACCGCTACAGTACTTTGGTGTTGGCTGTACTCAGTACTGTGTGACCAAATGCTAACGTATCTAGCGATTGCGGATCTGCTCCTTGTCAGCCTAGAGTTGCTATAGAATACAAATCGTTAGTGAACAGATTAGTCAAACGGCTACCGTGCTCTGTTCATGACAGTACACTGTACTGTATTGACATATGACAAGTTCGCCAACGACAGTTGCTCTGTCAACCTATCATTCTTCAATTGCTGAATAAATTGGGTGATCGGCAGACACAGAAATTCACTGGATATAGTATTGTCTAGATCGGAACACGCAGTCCTGTATTGCCATTTTCCAATTCCAATACCGACATTTGATCTATCCACAGCTTTTTCTAGAATTACTGTGAAATTTAAATCAACAGTGGGGAAATTAATACAACTGCACGAATGCTCCGTTGATGCCTGTACTGAGTGTCAATGTCGCCAGCGACTATTTCAATGTCCGTGAACATTCAGCATTTGCAGGACTAAGATGATTAAAGAACGGACAAATGGAGTGTCTATTGTGTCCTCTAGGCGGCAGCAATCAGTGTGCTACTGTCATTTGTCACTATCACTACACATATATGATCAATCCGTCGACAATTCCAGAATGTCTATTGACCTTACATAAACAATGATGAGATTAATCCAACGGTGTCAGTGCTCTCATGGTGGTTCTAATATGTACCGTGCTGTCTATTGTAAATATCTGTAGCCGTATATGTTCTATGCAGTGATTACCTTAGTATTGCTATGAAACTCAATTCATGAGTGGATAAACTATGACTACGGCTACAGTCGAGTGATGTCGGTTGTACTCTGTACGGTTTTGTGCACTGTTGATATCTCGAGCGATAAACGATCCGCCTTCTCTCCATTGACAATTCTAGAATCCCGCTAGAAATTAGGTGATGTGCAAATAGAATTATCCAATGTATATAGCACGATGTAGGCGAATATACTCAGTACTGCGTTATCTATTGTGTATATATGAAACGATAATTGATGTATGGGTTGATCATTAGAGAAGTACTAATCAGCCTAAATAATTAGCGAATAGATTAAGTCTGTAGCTATATTACTTTGTAGACGGTTACAATACTGCGTTGCACTTCTTCAATATCTCCAGCGACAATTTGTCCTACCATTGATGACTCTCGAATTGCTTTACATATAAGACGATCAGCATGAGTATTGTACCAATGGATGTAGTACAGCGTTGGCTGCAAATCTCAGTAAATAATTGTCGATTGTTAGTATCTCATGCAATAATTGATATATCCGTTGGTCACTACAGAATTGCTATAGATTATGAGTGATCCGTCTATAGGTTAAACCAATTTTTATAGAATTGCCCATATGTCCATTCTCATTACATTATAGTCAGTTCTAGTATCTCTTGCAATAACTTATCCATCGATTGCTCATTAAGGAATTGATATAGGACAAACATGATCAGTAAATATGTTAATGCATATAATATTTTACTGTGAAGGCATACATGGTTAAGTACGCCGGTTACTCTATTGTCATTTCATAATATCTATGGCGACAATTAATGTTTCTATTGGTAATTCTAGAATTGCTACAGAAAGTGTATGTCCAGTTTATAAACAAATACAAGTACTATAGACCTGTTTAGATGCATGCACTCAGTTCTGTATACGCAGTTGTTAATATCTCTATCGATAATTGACCTATCCATTGACCATCCTATGATTGCCATAGAATTTACGGCGTATAATTTATACCAATGGCTATGGCATTGAGATGATTGTTACACACGGTTCTTTACCTTCAACTGTCAATTTCTCTAGCTATAATGCACCTATCCAGTGATAATTCTAGAATTGCCACGGAAATAAGATGATCGGTATATAGACTGACCCAATGGCTCTAGTACTCTATAGGTGGCAGTACTCGCCACGGTATAGTCAGTCGCTAATGTCTCCAGAGGTAATAGATCTATACACTGATCTTTCTTGTACTGCTATAGAATTTACATTAACTATGAGTACATTGATCCATTGGCTATAATACAGGGCAGGTGGCTATGCTCAGCACTGTATTGTCAATCGTCAATATCTCTGGCGATAATTGATCCACTCATTGATCATTCTGGAATTGCTACAGAATTTTTATGATCAGTCTATAGCTTATACGAATGGGTATAGTACTACGTACGTGGCTACACTCACCACTGCATTTGCATTGCTCGCTTTAGAATTGCCCTGCAATTTGTATGATCATTGAAAAGATTAATTAAACGAGTCCGATAATGTAATTGCGACCATAATCAGCAATGTGAGGTCAATCGCTAGTATCTCTAGCGATAATTGACCAATCCCATAGTCCATTCGTCACTGATATAGAATATAGGTTGTCAGTGTATACATGAAAACAATGGTTACAGTGCTATGTATATGACAATACCATGTACTTTTGTGTCAATTCTAATATCACCAACGGCAATTGATCTATCCACTGGTCATTCGAAAGCTGCTGTAGAAATTATGTGATCAGAGAGTAAATTGTTCCAATGGCTATAGTGCTCTGCTGAGGGATATACGAAGTAGTGTATTGTCAATTGTCAATATGCCGAGGGATGATTGATATACACATTGATAATTCTAGAATTGCTGTAGAGTAAGAATAATAAGTGCATAGATTAACGCATGGGCTTTAGTGCTATGTAGCCGGCTATACTCATTATCATTCTAGAACTGCTATGGAATATAAGTGATCAGTGAATAGTTTAATGCAATTGCTATAGTAAGGTGAAGATGGATATTCTGAGAACCGTATAGCCAATTGTCAATTCTTCTGGCGGTGATTGATATATCCGCTGGTTCTTCTAGAATTGTTATGGTATTCAGTTTATAAGTTAAGAGGGTAACTGAATGATAATAGTACAGATCCGATGGCTGGACAATGGAAGTGACAAAGCGCCTCGATTCCGCGGCTAAGAGAGCCACAGCCTCGGCCGTAGGGAACGGTCAAACTTCCTACGCCGACAGACTCAACGTGTCGAGCATAATAGTGCCGGCAGAAGCAATAATGCCACCGAAGATCGTGGCAATAATAACATCGACTTCGGATGATACCGACATTAGAACGAGTGAAGAAGCTCACGTAGCTATCTTCACCTTGGTTAACGCGAAGACGAGGGGAAACCAAGTGGAGCCATTACGCCACGCACGAAGCAACAGCATTGCGGTAGAAAGAACTACCGCAGATGGCCTCGGGGCATTCACGGAGAACGCCAAGTTAGAGGACATCGGCCTGAAGGGAAGGATGCCAGCTGGGAATACACCCAGGATGCTTATATACGACATCCCAAGTGAACTGTCCGAAAAGGATATCCAAGCTTGATTAAGGAAGCAGAACAAAGAAAAGCTTGGAGAGGCGGAAGTGGAAGAAATAAATTTGTGCTTCCGCACAGGGAGGAAGGACAGCGAGGAGACCAACAGGTTCCTAGTAGTCAGCCCGAATGTGCGATGTAAAATGATATCCGGGAAATTGCTTATATCATGGAATGCGTGAAAAGTTCGGGATTTCGTCGCGGTCAGGAGCTGGTGTAAGTGTCAAGGTTTCGGGCATTTAGCGAAGCACTGTAGGCAGAAGCACGACACTTGCTTTCACTGTGCAGAGCCCGGGTACGATACGAAAGCGTGTTCAAGAAGGAAGGGAAACGAAGTACGTGTTAACTGCAAACGAAGCGGCAAGAAATGCAGTCATGCAGCTTCCAGCATGAATTGCCCTTCCTACAACGCCGAACTGGAGAGATCAATTGTAAGAACCGTTTATGTATAAGAAAAAGAACGGTCGGACGGAGGAGGTACGTATGCCGCAGCAGAATCTGCACAGATCGAGGTTAGTGTCCTACGAGGTTAGGTCGCAGATGGAGACAACGGGCGCACACATCATACTCATGCAGGAGCCCTACACAATGGCGGGTATAATACCAGGATTAGGGACGAACGTCGCGATCGTGTTTCGCGGAGACAAGAGCGCCCCGCCTCTCGCGCCGGTGGGGATTAGAGGAAACCACATCCCGGCTCTCGATGTCGCCAGCTTGTGCACGAGACACTGCGCTTGTGTATGGATAAGCGACGGAGACGTCGAGGTATACGTGGTCAATACCTTTCGCTGTCGGAAAATATTGAAATCGGCATCGCGCAGCTGGGTAAGGTGCTAACGTACCTGCGGGGCAAGAGGGTCATCGTCACAGCGGACGTCAACGCTAAGTCGCCCCTGTGGTTCAGCAGGGAGCTCGACAAACGCGGCGAGCTCCTCGCTGGCCTGATTTCTCAGCACGGTCTGAACGTGCGACGTCACAACGTTTGAGACAATGCGCGGGAAATCTAGCATCGTCGTGACGCTCGTCACCCCGGAAGCACTATCGCTCGTGCACGACTGGAAGGTGCACGAGGACGGAAAATCCAGCACCACCGAATACTGGAGACGTGACTTGCGATGCGGCCATGCCGAAGAAGGAATGGCACGAATGGTCTAGCCCCTGGTGGACCCAAGATCTCATGCGTGCCAAGAGAGATGCGTACCGAGCAAGAAGAAGGTACCAGCGGACAAAGGGCCCTGCAACGAGGGAGTTAGAGGAACAGCGCTACCGCTAGGTACGAAAGAAATACACCAGAATGGTGATGAAAGCGAAGATCCAAAACTGGCACCAGTTCGTCACCGAAGAAGGCAAGATAGAGCCCTGGGGAACAGTCTACAAGACTGCCCTCGGGAAACTGAGGAGAGGCGAGGCGACGTGGGCACCCCGCACGCCGCAAGGAGAAACCTAGAGCTGGCGAACCACGGCGGAGGCGATGCTATCCGCGCTCGTTCTAGATGATGCCGTGGAAAAAGACACACCCGAGCAAAGGTGGATCCGAGAGGACTCCATGAAAGCCCCGGAAGCCGCAGGGAGCCCCACATTCAGGTACGAGGTACTGGGCTGCGAGATAGCTCGTCTCAGATGGGCAAATGACCTGGCCCCGACCGAATCGAGTCGGAGGTTATTCATGAAGCATGGAGGTCTATTCGCCTAGAGCTAGTGAATCTCGTCAACGCCTGTTTGGATTGGGGATTCTTCCCGGAAAGATGGAAAGTCGGTAACATTGTTACTATTCTCCAAGGACAGGACAGAGACAGATGTGTCCCAAGGTCGTATAGTCCGATATGCATGCTCTCAATGATTGACAAGCTATTGGAGCGACTAATGGCGAAGAGGATGTTCCCACACTTCTGCGACCATATACTGTCATCTGAGAGAGAGTTCGGATTCCGTCCTGGAAAATCGACAGAGGACGCAATTGTGAAGCTACGAGCAGCGATCAATGAGAAGAGCGAGTGGAAGTACATTCTAGCGATCGCACTGGACATTTCGGGTGCCTTCGATAACGTGCGGTGGCCTAACATACTCCAGGAACTGAAGCGGAGGAACTGCGGGCAACGCCTGTACAAACTAACGCAAAGCTACATCACGGGCAGGAGAGTCCAGCGTATGGGGAAGTACGAACCTGTCGTGAAGCCAGTAAAAATGGGTTGCTGACAAGTGTCTATACTTGGTCTCAGACTCTGGAATCTTGATTTCGGCGACATGCTGGCGCAACTCGAGTCCGAGGAAACCCATTGTGAAGCGGTCGCTTACGCCGACGACAAAAAAATTCTAGTTGGAGGTAACTCGATGGAGGAACTGCGGCCAGAAGGGCAATCAGCGGTCATAACAACCTCTGAATGGTGCAGCCGCATGAGGCACTGTCGGGCGAGAAGACGGAGATGCTCTTTGTGAAAAGGAAGCTTGACGCCGAGAGACCAACAATTCGCATCAGCGGGAAAAGTATTAGGATGCGCCCATCGAACAAATACCTGGGCGTTCATTTTTATCGCGGCCTGAGGATAGAGATGCACGTGCAAGGAACAGCGCACACGTTCAGAAGGATGATCAATAGCATTGCAAAATCGGCCAAGGCCAACTGGGGTCTCGGACGGGGAGCCTTAACCACCCTGCACAGGTGGCTCCTTATCCCGATCGCCACGTACGCCCCAGCCGACTGGTGTGACATATTGGGCTTGAAGGCGAACAAGATCCTCGAGAGATCGCAGGGAATGGCCCTGCTTCTGGTTACGAAGGCATACCGAGCAATTTCAGCAGAGGCCCTTCTAGTGATAACTGGGGAAATGCCTGTCGACCTAGTGGTCGAAATGCTCGCGCGGATGCACGCTGAAAGGAGAAGAAAAACGAACAAGGTTCAAAGCCTGCAAGCCTGTTCAAGGTGAAAGCAAAGCGACGCCTCCGGGATGATTCCATAACCACACGGCAATGGCGTTGACGAGCGACAGGGAAACGACGAACAACGTGCGCCTACCTCAGCAGCGTTCACAAGAGGGTCAAGAATAAATGGATCCACGTGTTCCACCACGTGACACAGTTCCTCAGCGGCCACGCTGTCTTCAACGACAAGCTAAATTACTTTGGCTGCAGAGAAACGGAACTGTGCGACTGCGGTGAAGAGGAAACTCCGAGGAACAGCACAGAAGTATGTCCACCATATAGCGAAGACCGGCGGGAACTGAAAGAAGGACTCGACGGCCACAGATACATGTGGCCAGTCGGAAGTCACATCCTCACGTCAAGAAAGTCGTTTCGTCAATTTCCGAAGTC
>NW_016932680.1:0-514 GCF_001483705.2 Eufriesea mexicana
CTTTCTTGCACAAATAAGGGTAAAACATACTAATGGTGTGGTATATCCATGGTAATGCTATAGGATCTTGCTGGAAAACTTAATTTTATTGACATTATCGTCTACTGTCGTGGTGACCTAGCTTTCTTGCATATGGAAGGAGGAAAAATATATAAGGAGGAAGAATTCCATTGGCCTACTATAGCCATTGCAATGCTACACAATCTTTCTCGAAAATTCAGTTTTAATGACATTTTCGCCTAATATCGTGCTGAGCTAGCTTTCTTGCTTAGATAAGGAGGAGGGACACTATTGGCGTGCTATGGCCAATGCAATGCTACAGAATCTGCCTGGAAAATCCAATTTTATTGACATTCTCGGCTAATATAGTGGTGAGCTAACTGCCCTGCATAAATCTGGTGGAAGGATTCCATTGGCGTGAAATAGCCATTGCATTGCTATAGAATCTGCCTGGAAAACTCGATTTTATGGACATTTTCGACCGATATCGTGGTGAGCTACCTTCCCCACCTAA
>NW_016932681.1:0-574 GCF_001483705.2 Eufriesea mexicana
TAGATTGTGTTAGGTTGGGATAGATTTGACTTTCGTGGTATACGCTGCTGTTCGGTAGATTTCGAAGCTCCACTGTGCTGTAGTATATGCTGCTTGGCTCTGAGGATTCCAGAAACAGTGGACTCGGCATGACAGCATGAGATACGATACGTTGGCTTAGGTTATATAAGTCTGTGATAGGTTTGCATGCATTCGAGTTTTCTGCTATGCACAGAGACCCTATGGATTTCTGTGCTCTATTCTCCTGTGTTATGCTCTGCTTGGCTCTGTGGTGGCCGGCAGTACTGGTCCTGGCACGATAACAGGAGCTAGGTTACGTTCGGCTACGCTACGTTTTGGTAGGTTATGATATGATAGCTTTCACTTTTGTTCTACACACTTCTATCCGTTGAATACCTGCGCTCGCACCTACGCCGCTATTGCTGCCCTTTCCAGATCTAAGCCGAATATAACAGAGCACAGTAGATTCCGCGGCGTTGCATTGTAAAGCACAACGTTCAAAGAAAACCTTACCCAGCCTGACCAAACCTAACCCAAACGAACGTAGCCTAACTCAGAATAAGGTGCCGCGACC
>NW_016932682.1:0-652 GCF_001483705.2 Eufriesea mexicana
TGTTATAGCTTGGTGAATAGATCGCCTAACGCCTTCAATCCAATGGCAAGTACAGCCATCTACTTGCCAGAGAATAGGTCTATTCAAAATCTAAAATCTGTTATAGCTTGGTGAATAGATCGCCTATCTTCTTCAATACAATGGCAAGTACAGCCATCTACTTGCAAGAGAATTGGTCTATTCAAAGTCAATAATCCGTTATAGCTTTTAGAATAGGTCGCCTAACGTCTTCAACCAATGTCAACTACAGCCATCTACTTGCCAGAGAATTGGCTATTCAAAATCTATGTCTTGTTATCGCTTGGTGAATAGATCGCCTATCTTCTTCAATACAATGACAAGTACAGCCATCTACTTGCAAGAGAATTGGTCTATTCAAAATCGATAATCTGTTGTAGCTTGGAGAATAGATCGCTTAACGCCTTCTATCCCGTTGCAAGTACAGCCATTAACTTGCCAGAGAATAGGTCTATTCGAAATCTATAACCTGTTATAGCATTGTGAATAGATCGCTTAACGTCTTCAATCCAATGGCAAGTACAGCCATCAACCTGCCAGAGATTGGGTCTATTCGAAATCTATAGTCTGATATAGCTTGGTGAATAGATCGCCTAATGCGTTGAATCCAATGCACAGTACATCCAACTGCTTG
>NW_016932683.1:0-427 GCF_001483705.2 Eufriesea mexicana
CCTAATGTGCTCCGACCACTCCTACTGCATCCCGAGGTTCGAGCGGAGTAGAGCAGGGCAGCGTAAGACGCAGAAATCCACACAATTGCAGTGTATAGCAAAAAAGTCATTGCTACCCTGTCCCAACTAAACCAAACGTAACATAACCAAACGGAACCAGACTTAACCTGACGGGCCGAGACCACTATTGTTGGCCTCCCCAGAGCCAAGAAGAATATGCTAGAGCACGGTAGAGCGCAGAAAGCCACCAAAATGCAATGTATAGCACAAAAGTCAAAGATAGCTTAACCCAACCTGACCTAACCTAGACTAACCAAACGTAGAATAACCAAACCTAACGATCAGAGGCATCTATTGCAGGCCTCCCCAGAGCTGGTCAGACTAGAGCACAGCAGTGCGCAGAAATGCAACGAGTAGCAAAGTATTG
>NW_016932683.1:4033-5094 GCF_001483705.2 Eufriesea mexicana
TGCGCTGCGACGTGAACCGCCCGTCCCCGGAGTGGCGACGCCTCGTCTCACGTTCCCGCCCGACACGGCACAGGCACTCCCCAAAGCACCCGTTCCCGGTTAGCACATGTGTCAGACAGAAAGTGTGCTGGCTGACGCTTTGCGCCCATGCATCCAGCACTGGGAGCACAACTCCGATCAGCCGGTGTCGCCGGCTGCTCTGCTTCATCAGCCGAGCTCGCCGAGCGGTCAGCACGGACTGTCGGACATTCGGCCTAAAAAAAGCGGCCCCCTCTTCAGGAGCACAGTCGTCGCCCAGGTGGTGGAGCCCGTAGATGCGGGCCTCCGCCGCCGCTGGCAGTTCGGACGGTGGAACACCCGCCAGGACCATCGCCGCATCGTGGAAAATTGTACGGTAACCGCGCACGGCCATGTTCGCCACTCTGCGAGAGGCTCGCCCGAGAATCTCCCGACTGCGCGGACCAGAGACCTGGCCGTTCGCCCAGATCGGAGCCCCGTAAATGGCCTCCGTGGGAACGACTTCCGTGTAGAGGCGGCGTACCGTCCCGTCAGGCCATCCAGGATGTGGAGCAGGCGACACAACGCCCCCGCCATCCCTTGCAGCCGTGGTTCCAGAGCGAGGAGATGCTCGTCGATCATCCAGAGTTCATCCAGGTAGAGATTGAGATATTCCATCCGGTCCCGCACCTCGACCACAACGCTCCCCACACGAATCCGTGACTGAGGCGGCTTCCCCCGGGACAGATGGCAAAACCACATTGCCTCGGTCTGAGGCGGCGTGGCCTCCTCCCCACACGACCCGGCGGCAATCACGAGAGCTTCGTTCGCGTAACACGTCAGGCTCAGGTCGGGGCGGAGGGAAGTGCGCAGCACGGCATCACACACGAGGTCCCTGTGGATCGGCCCGAGTACCGATCCCTGTGGAACACCGCAGTTCGTAGGCGGCGCGACGGTCGTGTACCGTCCAGGAAACTCGATCGAGCGCTCCGCCAAGCTGCCGTCGATCACCGACACCATGTGTAGGGGAACCCTGTTGTACAACAGAGCATACCGGACGGTGT
>NW_016932684.1:0-690 GCF_001483705.2 Eufriesea mexicana
TACAATCTACCCTGCTTATTTAGGCAAGAAAGGTAGCTCACCACGATAATAGTCGAAACTGTCTATAACATTGAACTTTCCAGCCAGATTCTATAGTATTGAAATGGCTATAGCACGCCAATAGAATCTTTCCTCCTTATTTATGCAAGAAAGTTAGCTCTTCTCGATGTAAGTCGAAAATGTTAATAAAATTGAATTTCCCAACCACATTCTATATCATTGCAATGTCTATTACATGCCAACAGAATCTAAACTCCTTACATATGCAAGAAAGATAGCTCACCACGATATTAGTCGAAACTGTCAATAAAATTGAACTTTCCAGCCAGATTCTATAGTATTGAAATGGCTATAGCACGCCAATAGAATCTAAACGAGTTATTTATGCAAGATAGACAGCTAACCACGATATTAGTCGAAGCTGTCAATAAAATTGAACTTTCCAGCCAGATTGCAGTGCATAGCAATTGCTGTAGTACGCCAATAGAATATTTCGTCCTTATTTATGCCAGATAGTTAGCTCTCCACGATATTAGTCAAAAATGTCAATAAAATTGAGTTCTCCAGCCAGACTCTACTGCATTGCATTGGCTGTAGCACTCCAAAAGGATCTTTCTCCCTAACTTAGGGAAGGAAGTTAGCTCACCGCGATATTAAAAGAAAATGACAATAAAATTGAATTTTCCAGGA
>NW_016932685.1:0-206 GCF_001483705.2 Eufriesea mexicana
TTCTATTGGTTTGCTACAGCCATAGCAATTGAATAGAGTTTGACTAGAAAGTGCAATTACATTTTCATTTTCAACTGATATCTTGATGAGCTGGCTTCTTTACATAAATAGGCAGGAAAAATTCTGCCGGTTCGCTATAGCCTTTCCAATTCATCATACTTTGAATGGAATGTTCAATTATATTGACATTTCCGACTAGTATCGTG
>NW_016932686.1:0-351 GCF_001483705.2 Eufriesea mexicana
TTATTTATGCAAGAAAGTTACCTCACCACGATATTAGCCGAAAATGACAATGAAATTGAATTTCCCATTCTGATTCTATAGCATTTCAATGGCTATAGCACGCCAATAGAATCTTTCCTCCTTATTTATGCAAGAAAGTTAGCTCACCACGATATTAGTTTAAAATGTCAGTAGAATTGAATATACCAGCCAGATTCCATAGCATTGCAATGGCTATAGTACGACAATAGAATCCTTTCTCCTTACGTATGCAAAGGAGATAGCTCACAACGATATTAGTCGAAAATATCAATGGAATTGAATTTTCCAGCCAGACTATATAGCATTGCAATGGCTATAGTACGCCAATAG
>NW_016932687.1:0-519 GCF_001483705.2 Eufriesea mexicana
GGTGAATAGATCGCCTAACGCCTTCAATCCAATGGCAAGTACAGCCATCTAATTGCCGGAGAATATGTCTAATCAAAATCTATAATCTGCTGTAGCTTGGTAAATAGAACGCCATGCGCCTTCAATCCAATGGCAAGTACAGCCATCTACTTGCCACAGAATAGATCTATTCAAAATCTACAATCTGTCATAGCTTGGTGAATAGGTCGCCTAGCGCATTCAATCCAATGGCTAGTACAGTCATCTACATGCCAGAGAATAAGTCTATTCAAAATCTATAAGCTGTCACAGCTTGGCGAAGCCTAACGCTTTCAATCTAATGGCAAGTACAGCCATCTAGTTGCCGGAGAATAGGTCTATTCGAAATCTATAACCTGTTATAGCATGGTGAATAGATCGCTTAACGCCTTCAATCTTATGGCAAGTACAGCAATCAACTTGCCAGAGATTTGGTCTAAACAAAATCTGTAATCTGTTATAGCTTGGCGACTAGGGCGCCTAAAGCCTTCAATCAAATGA
>NW_016932688.1:0-519 GCF_001483705.2 Eufriesea mexicana
ATTGGATTGAAGGCGTTAGGCGATCTACTCACAATGCTATAACACGTTATAGACTTTGAATAGTCCTACTCTCTGGCAAGCAGATGGCTGTACTTGCCATTGGATTGAAGGCGATAGGCGATCCATTCACCAAGCAATAACACGTTATAGACTTTGAATAGACCTATTGTATGGCAAGTAGAAGGCTATACTTGCCATTGGGTTGAAGGCGTTCGGCGATCTATTCACCAAGCAATAAGAGGTTATAGATTTTGAATAGACCAATTCTCTGGCAAGTAGATGGCTGTAACTGCCATCGGTTGAAGACGTTAGGCGACCTATTCACCAAGCTATAACGAATTATAGATTTTAATTACACGTATCCTCTTACAAGTAGATGTCTGCACTTGCCATTGGATTGATGGCGTTAGGCCAACTATTCACCAAGCAACAACAGGTTATAGATTTTGGATAGATCAATCCTTTGGCAAGTAGATGGCTGCACTTGCCATTGGATTGAAGGCGTTAGGCCAACTATTC
>NW_016932689.1:0-713 GCF_001483705.2 Eufriesea mexicana
GCATAATATAATAGAGCGCAGTGCAGCGCAGAAATGCACCAAATAGCAGTGTACATCACGAAAGTCTAAGTTAGCCTGACCGAGATTAGTCTAACCCAATCGAACGAAACGCAACCTAACTTAGCGTAACATGGCGAGACCACTATTGCTGGCCTCCAAAAAGACAAGCAGAATGTACTAGACCACAGTAGTGCGCATAAACCCACCGCATTCCAGTGAATAGAACAAAAGTCAGACGTAACCTGACCAAACCATACCTTACATAACCTATCCAAACGTAGCGTAGCTCAGCATGACGTAACGAGACCAATATTTCTGGCCACCCCTCAGCGAAGCGGGGCATATTAGAGCACATTAGAGAGAAGAAATCCACCAAAAAGCTGTGAATAGCACAAAATTCAAGGCAGCCTGTCTAAACCTAGCCAAACGTAAGACATACACACGTAGCCAAAGGATACCTAACATTACGATGTCTCCCCAGAGACGAGCATAGCATATTAGGGCACAGTTGAGAGCAGAGATCCACCATATACCAGTGTACAGCATAAAAGTCAAAGCTGCCCTATCCGAAACTAACCAAACGTAATATAACTCAACCTAGCGCGCAGATATCAATAATGGTGCCCTCACCAGAGACAATAAGAACATACTAGAGCACAGTAGAGCGCAGAAATCTTCCGAATTGCCGTGCAGAGCACAAAAGTAAAAGCTAT
>NW_016932690.1:0-642 GCF_001483705.2 Eufriesea mexicana
ACTACTATGGTGGTGACCTAGCTTTCTTGCGTATAGAAGGGGGAAAGGTTCTCCTGGCGTACTATAGCCACTGCAATCGCTTACAACCTGGATGGAAAATTCAATTTTATTGACATTATCGACTAATTTCGTGGTTACCTAGCTTTCTTTCATATAGAAGGAAGAAAGGTTCTACTGGCGTACTATAGTCACTGCAGTCCTATAGAATCTGGCTCGAAAATTCATGTTTATTGACATTTTCGACTAATATCGGGGTGAACGTATTTTCTTGCATAAATAAGGAAGAAATATCCTATTGGCGTGCTATAACCATTGCAGTGCTATTGAACCTGACCGGAAAACGCAATTTTATTGACATTTTCGACAAATATCGTGGTGAGCTAACTTTCTTGCATAAATATGAAGAAATATACAATTGGCGTGCTATAGCCATTGCAATGCTATAGACTCTGGCTGGAAAATTGAATTTTATTGACATTTTCGGCTAATATAGTGGTTACCTAACTTTCTAACATAAATAAGGAGGAAAATAGGAAGGATTCTATTGGCGTGAAATAGCCATTGCAATGCTGCAGAATTTGGCTGGAAAATTGAATTTTATTGTCATTTTCGACTAATATCGTGGTGACCAAACTTTTACGC
>NW_016932691.1:0-515 GCF_001483705.2 Eufriesea mexicana
TCGGTTAGTTTATGTTTGGTTAGGTTAATATAGGGCAGCTTTGACTTCTGCGGTATAAACCGTCATACGGTGGATTTCTGCGCTATACATTGCTCTAATATGTTCTGCTTGGCTCTGCGGAGGCCAAAAATTTTAGTCTCGGCACCATATTTTGAATTACGCTACTTTCGGTTATGTGAGGGTAGGACATGTTCGGTTAGGATATCTTCCACTTTTGTGATATACACCGCAATGAGGTCCATTACTGCTCTCTACTGCGCTCTAGTACATTCTGCTTAGCTCTGGGAGGCAAGCAATAGTGGTCTCGGCACGTTAGTCTGAGTTACGCTGAGTTCGGTTATGTTAAGTGTGGCCATGTTAAAATAGGGCAGCTTCGACTATTGTGCTATGCACTGCGACTCGATGCACTTCTGCGCTCTAGCGTCCTCTAGTATGTGCAAACGGGATAGCCGGCAATAGAGGTCTCGGCACGCTACGCTCAGTTGGACCACATTCTGTTATGTTGGGTTAGTTCA
>NW_016932692.1:0-6791 GCF_001483705.2 Eufriesea mexicana
AGAATAATTTTGATGTAAAAGGTGTATTTTTTAAATAATTATGAAAACAGGAATTCAGGAGTTAATTATTTTCTCGGATTTGGTATTACTGACGTTAGGCTTTATTTTACAAAATGCGAATTTAGTATATAAAATTGATGGAACGATACAGTATAAATGTATGGTAAGCTTTGTATTGAGGTACAGATGACTTCGTATTTCGATAATTTTTTTGTTCGACCGGTAATTGGTAGTGCGAATCATTCTGAGTGATCTATTTGGTCCAAATCTATCATGCTTTTAAGTGCAGCTATCATATGTGTGATGGTCTTATAGAAACAGCTGATACTACCATTTCGATACAAATATAATATGCAATATTTGACTGCTCTGCTTCGTATTTTTAGTACTTTCTGCCAGGAACATCACGTTAGAATAAATGGTTTTTGTGATACAATAGATATGAAGGTGTCACGGTGAAGGATGTGACCAGAAACATAAATTCTCATTGATTTTCTGAGATTGATTGCTCATACTAGTTAAAATGGAATATTATATTACCTTGACGAAATATAATTATTTTTCCAATATTCTAATGCTTCATTATAGTCTTATGCTGTTAAAGGTAATAACAAAAATAAAAAAAACTGGAATCAAGCAATTAAGTTCAAAGATATAGGTCTGTAAGGAATAGAATTGTGAACCCGTTAGGTTGAGTGATATTGCTTTTAATTTACAATCTCCTAAGCATTTAATAAGGCAAAGACGTATTTAATTTCCAGATTAAATGTAAAGACGTAGAATTAATATGCAACATATTAAATTTCAAGTCCGATTTCCTGCGAAAGAGGCTAATAATATTCTCCTCCTCTACCTATTTGTAATATAAATAACAACATTATCGCGAATAACAACCAGTAAGGAATGCTTCCATCAGATTTGGAATCTAACCTTTGCACAGCACGTGATACCTGCTAGAATTACAACAGTGGTATTACACCAAGCTTATCTGCAATATATTGATTCCGTTATTATTGTTGTTCATTATAGTCATTCTTCGATCTTGAGCCCTTAGTATATAAATCAGTACATTGGTAAATTATTTGCAGTCGATTAAATGCAATTCTTGGAATTATCCATAATATTGGCAATAGATGTGAAGCAGAGACTGCAGTTATAGTAACGGCGATATTAACCTATGTTGAATGCAATAATAATATTGAATAAGATAAGTATCTGAATCTTTGTTCCTCTGGCATTGATAGTATGGAACGAGATATTCCATATGGAATGCGTTTTCATTAAATTAATTAATAATACATTTAATGGAAGCAGATGATACTAATAAAATTCCTCTGAAAGGAATACGAATATTTTAATTATAACTGTCTGCAATTTCTTTGAAAATTCCTTATTAAGTGAGAATGTGGATAAGTTGGAGTTATAAAGAACAGAATAAAATATTAACTTTAAGAATGGAATTCTGAAATATATTCTGCAGTATCAATTATGCTTAACGTAATATTAGTCGACATAATTAATTGTGATTCAGTAGAAGGGATTCTGAGGTTACTGAGAAATGAAAGCAGCTCCAAAATGGACACGTGTAGCTTTATTTCTGAACCAACCGGTTAATAACGTTATGAATCGACTCTTTTGTTTGAATATTACCTGATTGGGTACTGTGGTAACTAATATTGGCACTGGTACTTACTGGCGTGGTTAATTAAAAGCCTTTACGTTACATCCATACTTCCACTGGAAAAATTGACCCCACCTTTAGCTTTCAAATATAAACTTCAAGACTGCGTTCTATATCCTATTATTTTAAATATACCCCGCTCAGTCGTTTTATTAACGATATGAATGGTGTGTCGGAGTAATATTAGTCAGAAAAGTAAGTAACTAATTTTGGATATTATAATTAAGTCAGAGGATACGCATACATCATTTTGTAGAGTAATTCAGTTTTCCTTTCAACCACCCTTTTCAATTTCATCGTTGCATATATAAAATTGAGATAAGAAATAAAATAGCTTATGACATAAAGATATCATGCCTACTAATATTACTGATAATTTAAGCAGTAATTTAGGGGGATTCGTTTATATTTATTTACTTGAATTGTACATTGCTTTTCCTTTCTATTTCTTAGATACTAATTGTTATTCCTTTATACAGGAACTCCAAATGACCAGATTTCCAAGTCTAATTTTCCAAATGACCATCTCCACATAGTATTTGTCAAAGATTAATTACCCTCTATAAATCCAACTTAGAATGATCAAAGCAAAGGTCCTCAATTGTGATCACAATACCTCTACAGTTGTGTACTGTGTGGTAGGGAAGGTATTTAGAACTTTCAGCGAGAGTAGAATATGAGTTGCTGTTCTTCACCTTTTTCGTTAAAAAAATTACGGAATATATACCTATAATGTACACTGTTCCTCAACGTAGTTTCATTCCCTATGGTTAACGTTTTACACGTTACACGGATCCATCTCTCCCTCGCTTCGCTTGCAACTCTTGATATCTCGAGCATTCCAGCTCACTTTATAGCAGACGGGTATGATAAACCTGTAATACGTGTTCCGGTAAAAAACATTGTTAAAAATCAGCTTTATGTTTTATTTTAATACTCACGCTTTCGTTAGATTCATCCACATTAGAACAAGGAACGTTTAAAAATTTTGAATTTATACTCATCGAATAAAGCATTAATACGAGGTTAAAATATTAATATTCCAAAACGTAGATATTAATGCGTACCAACTGTAATTAGTTTAGCTTCGCTTGAACAGATAGCAACGTCTTAAGTGCTATATAAGCTAAGAAAATGAATTTTAATGAAATAAAAACAATTGAGTCAGACTTCAATGAGTATGTTACTTAAGGGAATAGATCGTGAATCGGATATGGGATATTTACGTCATAAGTGAATGGAAATAAATCGAGAGGAGGATGGGTGTCATTAGTGTATTTTATTTGTCAAGCATAAGAAATCCGATGAATAATAATCGATACGCAGGCATATCTTCGGCGTGAAATTTTTAATGCAATACACGCTGATTTTTCGTCTCCGGTTTTACGGCGTGAAGTGCCCTCCATGGAACTCCGAAGTCCAACAATGTAACATGATTCGGCAGACTCTCCGCTTAAAGTGAACATGCACTGACTTTCTGCAATACCTTACTTCCATCCCATCACTCGATCCTATTTCCTTTTCCCTAACTCCCTGTGCAATGTCAAGGCGAAAAATCCTTCTGAACGAAACGATAAGAATTCCTCAATTTTAATTAAATTCATTATTCTTTTACCTTAAAAATTTGCTCTTAAGTGTTGTATCGATTAAGGAATATTATCATGTACAGATGCATCGTTACAGGAGTTGCTGCTCTTTGGTGATGTCTAGAAGTTTGAACTTCAATCTGGAAACAATTGGAGTCCCTTATCACTAGACAAAAATAGCAAATTCAAGATCCTTAGAATTAATTTTTGGAAAAGGTTGGGAAGGGGAGGATAGTATATTATTGTGTAGAACAGAAGCAGATATTTGGAAAAATTTGACATGGAAGGTGCAAGTTTCACTCATGTTCCTTAAGGAAGAAGTAGTCAAGTATTGTGCAACTATATTTAATATTCTTTATCCATTAAGGAACTGAATTACGAATTAGAAAGGTATCTTCAAGATAAAGGTCAGAAATAAGACAGAAATAACCATGAATATTAATTAATGGCGAAAATGTATAAAAATTGGGATAGAATTGAACCAACATTTTCATTCTTCTCCCTCAAAGGAATTACCTTCGTTAGGTATCGTTGGCTATCATGAGTAGAATCATTCTTTATCCTTAACGTAGAATAATGATGAATTTTGGATCAGTCGTTTAAAACAGCAATTTCGATAGTAAGAAGAGTAACTCAAGGTTTCTTCTCCTCCAATCAGCATTCTATTCTTCAAATCATGTCTAAGTACGTCGATCATCCGCGATTCACAATTTTTTCATACAAAAAGACGATCCTCCTTCCGATTCGTTGCAGCACTCCTCAGCATAAATTTTGTATAATGGCGAATTTTTAATTAGTCATATGTAGCATGGTAATTTCAATATTAAGAGGACAAATTGAGTCTCTCTGACAAAAGAAATTTGTTCCTTTTCGGCCGCTGGCATCCCATATCATCTTCTCAATTATAAATATACTGGTTATTCTCGTTTCTCCATTTTTTTACAATAAAGGTACAGTATTCCTTACCCTTTACGTGTAATAATGAGGAATTATTAATCTGTCGTATCTATTACAATGCAGGTTGCCATTTCAGAAAGAAACAACGTATCCGCAATTGCCGGCATGAAGAACTTATAAACAGATTAACATTTTCTGCAAGGGATTGGAAAAGCTGTTTGTGGCCACAAAACTAAGTTCCGTGCTCCATATGGGTATGTGAAACGTAGGTTAGGACAAGCATAAACGCATGGCCCTCGACGACAAGAACAGGGTTCTTAGAAATCAATTGTGACTGGCAAGAGCGTAAGGTGCTTGGTGTTCGAAAGATAGTTAAATTGGACTGCGTCATTGTTTGTTTTCGTTTTGTTATCTTGGTGTTCTTTTCTTCGATGGATTAGTTTTGTAAATTTGGAGACGATGTCATTCTGTTATCGTTGTGTCAATTTTTGGCGACTCAAAGCCAGATTTCGCCATCCTACAATTTAGTAATTTAGTAATTTAAAAATATAGTAACTTCAACGTTAAGAATACTGGTTCCGAATGTCGGAAAAGTGTACTGAACGAAAACACTGGAAGATTGATCATATTACAGTATTAGAAGGAGAATCGGGACATAATGTAGTATGAAATTTTTAAATAAACGTTTGTGAATGGACACTTATTCCAAGGACACATATTCCATTGTAGGTTTAGCGTTAAATGAAAACATTCGTCATACGTATAGATGCAAGGAATCGGAGGGAACATATTTTTCTTTTACTTATGGATATGTACAAGTATGTGTAAGTAAGATATCGTGGAAGGTAAAAGGGGAAAAGTAAATGATAAATTTGGCATGGGAGAATCCCTAAATTATACCTCCTATTGGTATCGATATGGTATGGAGAATGTACGGTAGGTTAAAAGTAATTCACTTTCATCTTCATCTTCCCACTATTTGCTATAACCACTCTTCTAATAGAGGCTTAGCTAAAGCAGCTTTAATTAGGGCATTGCTGCCTTTTGATATTCGTTATGCATCTAATACAATATTAATATGAAAATTTCGAATCAAACAATATTTCATTCCAATTTTCTTATAAAGCAGCGAAACCTTTCACGCTTTTATGCAAGTACAATACATTATCTTAGTTCCACGTAAAGCTGCATTCAAACACGTTATATATGAATAACATTAATACAAAGTTCTGTCCGAAAGATACTCAAAATTAACAATTCCAGAAATATTTACTGGGACTGGTCGTTCTAGTTGTTTGTATGCAAGATAAAATCATGCTGCACCGATTGCATTGGTTAGTACTAATTATAATAACAGTAAGGAGAAGCTGCCATTTATTTCAGAGTAATCAAGACGACGAGCTTTCAAAGTCCACGAAACAGAAGTGGCATGTATATTTTAGCGAATAAGTGTTGTGGCAGAAATCTCTAGTTAATGGTTTCGTCAAGCCCGGCTCGAAAGTATATATTTACAGCAGCCGAACGTACTCCAGTCACACATATTTCTTCAAATCACGCGTCTATTCGCACATCTTTCCCACGATGAGGGGAATTAGTAATAGACACGACGTTTCGTTCGAAAATTGCAGGAAGGAGGCCTCGGATTCTACTTTGTTTAAGGGCAAACGCCGCTGTGTCCTAGAGTCGAACACGCCCACCGGAAGCCATGTTGCTCGCAGGCATGCAAAAGGAAATAGGACCATGTAACTGGAGCAGTTCTATCATGGAGCACTGTTTCCTACTTCTTGTCGCCGGCTCGCGACGTATATATTAGACTCGCCATCTACAAGCGGAAAATACCCGTTCGTTAGCGTAGGCAATGCGCCCTAGCGCGACGACAATGCTATGTTCCGGCGTCGTAAACACGGTACGTGCAACGAGTGCACATTTATAGAGATAACTGAATGTATAGCAACCTGTTTCTGCGTTCAATGACATTCCATTGCATGTAACAAGGTACAAACGTGGATTTACGCTACCGTAGCCTTTGAGCAGTTGTAGCTTACTGCGGAGAGATCTGAGAATACCACTCGAAGGCTCTATGCAAAGGGTGAGGATGTACTATTGCAAGATAGAATTTTCACTTCGATATATTTGTGGTGGAAGGCGACTACGGGTTTTCGGTTAAAAGACTGGGGATGCCTTACGAATACATTTCCTTCAGAAATTTACACCTGGGCTCCAAATTGGGGAAGTTATGCCACTGTAGATACCTCAAGGCATTTAATATACGAGTTTTGACTGGTAGGTAATTTCTGTCCGAATAAATTATTCCATTAATCTCCGAACTTGTTTCCTGTTGCTTTAAAAACAAGATGGGGTTTTACTTTTTCCTAATAAGTATGACTGGTGCGTGTTAATGGAAATGCATCCTGCGTATATTCTACCATGTAAACTTTTTAATTAGTGACTTGACGCTGGCACACCCTTCATTATGACTGAACTTTCTTGGAAACGGAAAACAGCCCATTAACTTTCGTGGTGTGTCTTTAATGGTTTTATGAACCGTAATTGAACGTAATGCGAAAAAGAAATTTTTTATATTGAAGCCACCAATGCTCCAATTTTTACCAATTTTCGGCAAGAAA
>NW_016932693.1:0-7060 GCF_001483705.2 Eufriesea mexicana
CCGCCGGGAAATTGATAACTGTCGACAGAGTTCTGAGTGCAGTCATCGTCAAGGTACTGCAGCTTTTGGAACACTTTGCTCACCCATGATATATGTTCCAGAGGAATTCTGTTTTAATCAGTGTATATCACAGTCGTGGCTTGATATATTTCCAGTTGGCAGTACCGTACTTCGTACGCCTATCGACAGGGCCATCTTGCCTTTGTATTCTCAAGATCACCGATGATGTATGGCCACAGAAATTCTAGAACGAGAAATTCACGTCCGTTATCCCTCGCGATATTAACAGTTGACAACACAGTCGTGAGTACAGCCATCATCATGGTAATGTAGACGCCGGAATACTTTGTTCACTGATAACGCACATTCCAAAGCAATTTTATAATAACCTATGGATACTACGGTTATGTCCAGTGATATTTAAGCTTCAAGTTACGGTAGCTAGTACATATGCTAACTGAGGACCTTTGCCGCTGGATTATTCTGTTGATTGATGATGTAAAGGCTACAGCAATAGAAGTATGAAAAATGCATATCCATTTTCCCAAGAAATATTAACATTTGCCAACGCAGTACAGAGTAGAGCTATCATCACATAATTTTAGCCGTTTAATTACTTTGTTCACTGGCGATATGTGTTAGGAAGCAATTCTAAAATAATCCATTTATGCCACGGCCACAGCCAGAATTACATACAGTCGACAATACCGTACTTCATACCGCTAACAACAGTGAAATGAAGCCTTGGATTAAACTGCTCAAAAACTATTTAGATACTTCGCAAACTTTAGAATGGGAAATAAATGTCCATTATCGATCGAGTGATTAAAAATTGACAACGCACTTCTGCGTACAGCCATCATGACAGTATTGCTGCCGTTGAATAACTATGTTCACTGATAATGCAGAAGACGTAGGAACTGTATGATAATTGGTGTATAGTGCGATTATGGCTAGTGGCATTTGCAATTGAGAGTACGGTACACCGTGCATCTTCCAACTGGGCACTGTTCCCGTCGGATTAATCAGATCGACGATGATTTGGACCCTATAACAATTCTAGAATGGCAATGTACAGATCCACTGACCCTCGAGATATTAGAAACTTACGTCACACTACTGAGTACACCCACCATCACAGAAATGTAGCCGCCGGATTTCTTTGTTCACTGAAAATGTAAATTCGAAAATGACTATAGAATGACCCATACATTGTGCGGTAATGGCTAATGATATTTACAACTGACAGTACGGCACTTATTACATTTACCAACATATATCTGCTGCCGCTATACCAATATGCTCACTGAAGATGCATATTCCACAGCACCTCTACGACCAGAAATGCATGTCCATCATCCGTCGAGGCATTTACAAATTACAACACAGTACTGAGTACAGCCAACATCAAGCAGCACTGAGTACACCCACCGTCACAAAGATATAGCCGTTGGATTACTTTTATTCACTGATAAAGTAAATTCGAATGTGATACTAGAGTAGCCTACATATAGCGGCTATAGCTAGTGATATTTGCAATTAGCAGTACGGCATTTATTACGTCTATCAACAAATCACCGTTGTCGTTGCATTAATCTGTTCACTGATGAGTTATATTCCACAGCAATTCTAGAACAAGATTTGCAAATCCATTATCACTCGAGACATTAACAGATGACAGCACAGTGCTGACTAGGGCCATCAACACTGCATCGTTGCCGTTCAATAACTACGTTCACTGTTGATGTAGGATGCAATGCAATTCTGGAATAGTCAACCCGTATTACGGTTATGGCTTTTGTCATGTCCAACTGACAGTACGGTACTTATTACATCCACCAGTATAGCAGTGCAGCCGATGGATTAGATTGTTCAATTATGGTTTATATACTGTAACATTTCAAGAGAGGCGAAAACAGGTACGCTATTGCCCGAGTTATTAATAATTGACTGGAAGGTACCGAATACAACCCCATCGCATTCATGCAGCCGCTAGACTGCTTTGTTCACTGATGATGTAAATTCCAAGGCAGATCTAGAATAATCAATGTATATTACGGTTATTGCGAGAGACATTTCCAATTGACAGTACGGTACGCAATACATCCACGAATACAGCACAGTAGCCGTCGGATTGACATTTCAATAATGATATAACTTCTATACCAATTCTGTTATAACAAAATATGAAGAGACTGACCCACGAGATATTAACAATTGACAACACAGTTCTGACAACAGCAACAATCACATTAATATAGCCGTGGTACCACTTTATTCACTGATGTTGGATATTCGAATGAAGTACGTGAATAACCTTTTCAATGTACGGTTATGGCTAGTGATATTTATTATTCACGGAACGGTAATAAGTAAATCTACCAAGAGAGCACTGTTGACGTTGGATTTAACTTGTCACTGAAAATTTGTTTTCTACAGCAGTTGTAGAGTTAGAGACGATGGTCCATTGACCCTCGATAAATTACCAATTGACCGCACAGTACTGAGCACAGCCCTCATCACATTATTGTACCGGTTGAATAACGTTGACCTCTGATAATGTGAACTCTAAAGTAATTCGAGAATGATCAAAGTACACTACAGTTGTAGCATTAGGCATATGGAATTGAAATATCTCTACCTCGTATATCTACCAATAGAACACCGTCCCAGTCCTACCAACATGTGCAGTGATAACATAAAATCTATAACAATTCCAGAGTGGCAAAATGAAGGTGCAATATCTCCCGTGATATAAACAATTGAAACAAACGCCTTATTAGAGTCATCGTCACAATAATGTAGATGCTGGACTGCTTTGTTCACTGATGATGTAAGCTGCTATGAAATTCTGGAATAAAACGTGTATACTACTGTTAGGTATAGAGACGTTTACAATTCACAGTACGGTAAACAGTACATGAACCAACAGAGCAAATGGATTAAGTACGTAACTAAACTTGAATATCCTACAGCTAATCTAGAACGACAAATGTAGATCCGTTGCCTCTTTAGATATTAACAATTGACAACAAGGTAATGAGTTCAGCCATCATCAAAGCATTGTGAGGGTACAATTACATAGCTCACTGGTAATGTCATTTCAAAAACAATTTTGCAATAATCAGTGTATTGTACATTCATGGTTACAGATATTTCCATCTATCAGAACGGTACTCAGTATATCCACCAACAGAGCACTGCGGCCACAGTATTAACATGTTTCATGACGACATTGATTCAATGGCCATTCTAGAATACAAAAATACAGATCAATTATCCCTCGAGACATTAACAATTAACAGACCAGTACTCAGTACAGCCACTATCACATTAGTGTAGCCAATGGAATTCTTTGTTCGCTGATGACGTAAATTCCAATGCAACTCCGGAATAATCTGGTATGGTACTTATTGCATCAACCAATATATTACGGTGGCCGTTGAATTAATCGGTTCAATGATGATTAAAATTCTATAATGGTCCTAGAATGACAAAATACAGATCAACTGTCGTCGATAGGTTTACAATTGACGAAACAGTACTAACTACAGCCATTATCACATTAATGCAGTCGTTCGTCTACATTGTTCACCGATGCTGTATATTCGAAAGTGATTCTGGAATAACGTGTGTATACTGCGGTTATGGCTGGTGATCATTACAATTCGCATTACGCTGATTAGTACATCTACCAACAGAGCACTCTTGCCGTTGGACTAAGTTGGTCATTGAAGTTGTTTATACTATAGCAATTCTAGGTCGAGATGGGCAGGTCCATTATCCCTCGAGACATTAACAATTGGCAACAGAGTACTGTGTACAGCCATCATCACAGTATTGTAACGGTTAAATATCGTTGACCACTGATAATGTAAATTCCAAAGGAATTTTAAACAAATCAGCGTATAGCACAGTTATGGCTAGAGATATTTACAAGTGATAGTACGGTACCTCGTAAATGTACCAATAAAGCACTGCCGCCGTTGTATTAATCTGTTCAATGATGATATAAATTATATAACAATTCTAGGATGACAAAATACAAATCCACTTACCCTCGAGGCATCAACAATTGACGACACATTACTGAGTATGGCCATCATCACAGTAATGTAGCCGTTGGTCTACCTTGCTCACTGATTCGAAGGTGACTCCAGATTAACCAATGCATAGTACGGTTGTGTCTGGTGATCTTTACATTTGACAGTACGGCATTTAGTACAACTACCAACAGAGCATTGCAGACAGTGTATGAATCTGTTCAATGATGATATATATTTTATACCATTTTTAGAATGACAAGAGGCAGATCCGTCATCCCTCGAGATATTAACAATTGACAACGCCGTACTGGGTACAGCAATTGTCACAGTGAAATTATCGGTTTTACTTCTTTGGCCAATGATGACCTAAATTCCAAAGCAATTTTTGAACAATAAATGCAACGCACGCTTACGGCTTCAGGCGATTCCTATTGACAGTAGGGTATAAGATACATCCGCCGTCAGAGCACTGCAGTCGATGTATTGTTCGCTTCAATGATGATTTAGTTTTTATGGCCTTTACAGGATGACAAAGGGTTGATCCATTACCCCACGAGATACTAACACCTGACAACACAGCAATAAGCACAGCCATTTTCACTATGATATAGCCGTTGGAGTAATTTGTTCACCGACAATATAAATTTCAAAGCAATTCTCGAATCATCAATGTATATTACGATTACGGCTTGAGAAGTACCCAGTTGACATTGCGGTACATATTTCATGCACCAATATAGCACTGTAGCCGTTGGGTAAACTCTTCAATGACGATTTAGGTTCTACAACAGTTCTAGAATGACAGAATACGTGCCTACTATCTCTGGAAATGTCAACAATTAAAAACACTGTACTGAGTCCAGCCATCATCACAGTATATTTGACGTTGGAATGAGTTGCTCACGTATGATGTATATCCCAAAGCAATGTTGGAATAATAAATATATGTTACGGTTGTGGCTTGGGATATTTAAAACTGACTGCACGTTACAAACTATGTCCACATATATGGCACTGTGGTCGTTGGATTAATATGTTCCATGATGATGAAATTTTATAGCTCTTCTGGAATGACAAGGGAGAGATTAATTAGCCCTCGACATATGAACAAATTGACAACACAGTACTGAGAACAGCCATCACATTAATGTAGCCGTTGGTCTACTTTGTCCAATGGTGGCGTAAACTCCAATGCTCTGGAATAATCATCGCATATTACGGTTACGGCTTGAAATACATAAAATTGAACGGACGGTGCATACTACGTCCATAAACATACTATAGTCGCGGTGGGATTAATTTGCTCAATAATGATTCAGTTTCTACAACGATTCTGCAATGACATAATACTGAACCACAGACCCTCGAGATATTATCACTTGTCAACACAGTACTGATTACAGCCATCGTCACAGTAATGTAGGCGTGAATTACTTTGTTCTCTGATCATGTAAATTCCTACGTAATTCTGGAATAAGGTATGTGTACTACGGTTATGTCTAGTTATGTATAGAATTCACAGTTCGGTAATTGGTACATACACCAACAGAATTGGGTTGTATTTGGACCATGTTGGACACAACAGTTGCATGTTCGAGAGCAATTTCAGAAGGAGTAGTGCTGATCCTTTAAGCCCCGAGGTATTAACACTTGACAGCACAGTACTGAGTACAGCCATCGTCGCAGCATGGTAACGGTAGAATAACGTTGTTCAATGATAATTTAAATTCCAAGGCTGTTCTGGTATGATCAGAGCATGGTACGGCTATAGCAAGATGTATTTACAAGCGTTGCCGAAGGATTAACTTGTTCATTGGCGATTAAAGTACCATAGCATTTGTGGAATGATAAAAACACAGAACATCTGTTCCTCGAGATGTTAATAATTGACGACACAGTACTGTGTACATCCGTCATCACAGTATTATGACGCTTGAATAACATTATGCACTGATAATATCAGTTCCAAAATGATACTAGAGAAATCATTATATACTACGGTTATGGCTAGAAATATTTACTACTGACAACACGGTGCTTCGTGCATATATCAATAGAGCAACGTTGCCGTTGGATTAATATGTTCCATGATGATTTAAACTATATAAGAGGTACAGAATGACGAAGTACGGGTCCACTATCTCTCGAGAAATCAACAATTGACGACACAGTACCGATTACATTCATCATCATAATAACGTTGGCGTAGGACTTCTTCGACCACTGATGACGTAAATAGAAAGGAGATTCTAGAAAGACCAATGCACAGGGAGGTTATGGCTGGTGATATTTACTATTGGCATTAGAGCATTAGTACTGCCACCACCAGAGCTCTGCAGCCGCTGTATTAATCTGCTCCAAGATGATATATATATTATAGCTACTCTTGAAGGACAAAAGACGAATCCAGTAACACTCGAGAAGTTAACAATTGACGTAACAGTCCTGAGTAAAGCCGTCATCGTGGTAGTGCAGCTTTGTTCACTGATGACGCGAATTCCAAAGAAATTTTCTAGTAATCAATGTATACAACGTTTATGCCTTGAAACATATGCAGTTGACTGTACGGTACTTATTACGACCCCCATTGTAACACTGTAGACGATGGACTAATTCGTTCAATTATGATTCAAATCCTATATGAATTCTAGAATGACAAAATACCGATCCACTCACCCTCGTTACATTAACAATTTACAACACAGTACGGATTGCAGCCATCAACGCAGTAATTTAGACTTTGGGCTTCTTTGTTTACTGGAGATGCAAATACGAAAGTGATTCTATAATAACGAACGTATGGTGTGGTAATGGCTAGTGACATTTAAAATTGACAGTACGGCATTTAGTACATCTACTGGCAGAGCCCTGAAGCCGCTGTATAAATATGTTTAATGATGAATTAGATTTTATAGCAACTCTAAAATTACAAAAGGCGTATCCAGTTTTCTTCGTGACATTAACAATTGACAACACAGTATTGAGTGGAGAAATCGTCACAATAAAGTAGACGT
>NW_016932694.1:0-1130 GCF_001483705.2 Eufriesea mexicana
ATGGATGTATGGATGTATGGATGTATGGATGTATGAGTGTATGTATGTTTGGATGAACGGGAGAATTGATGTATGGGCGGATGTATGTATGGATGTATTTATGTATGTGTATATGGATGTACGTATGGTTGTAAGTGTCGATGTACGTATGGGTGTATGTATGGACGGTTGTATGAATGAATGTATGTACGGATTTACGGAAGTGTCGATGTATGGACGTATGGATGTATGGATGTATGGTTGTAAGGACGTATGGATGGTGGATGTATGGGTGGAGGTATTAATGGTTGTATACGTGTATGTGTGGATGTATGTATCTATGTATGAATGTATGGATGGATGTGTGGATGTATGTTCTAATGGACTTATGGTTGGTGGTATGGATAAATTTATGGATGTGCGTGGGGATGTATGTCTGGATATATGGATGGATGGAGGTATGCATATTTGGACGGGTATACAGTTGGATGGATGGACGCCTGGATGCGTGGATGTACGCACGGATGCATGTATGGATGGCTGGATGTATGGATGGTTGTATGGATGGATCGATGGTTGTATGGACGGATGAATTTATGGATGTATGTATGGATGTATGACTGTATTGATGGATGGATGTATGGATGGATGCATGCATGGATGGAAGGATGTATGGATGGATGGATGTATAGATGGGTGGATGTATGAATGGATGGGTGGATGGATGTATGGATGTATGGGTGGATGAGTGTATGAATGTATGGTTGTATGTTCGGTTCGACGTACGGGTAGATGCATGTATGGTTGGACGTATGGGTGGCTGGACGGATGATTGGATTAACGGACGGATGATTGGATGGATGGATGGATGGACGGATGAATGGATGGGCGGAGATGGATGGACGGATGAACGGATGGGCGGTCGTATGGATGGATGGATGTATGGGTGGATGTATGAACGGGTGTATATATTTATGTATGCATACGTGTATGGAATGGCATACGTTTGACTCATTGTATGGATGTATGTATAGACGTATGTATGGGTGCGTGTATTTATGAATGCATGGAGGTATGTATGGATGTAAGTATGGATGTATGTATGGATGTATGGGTGGAGGTATGAATGGATGTATGCATGAATGTGAGGA
>NW_016932695.1:0-1217 GCF_001483705.2 Eufriesea mexicana
TTGGATTGCGTTTGGTTCGGTTAGGGTACGATGTGCTTTGTTAGCATAGCTTTGACTTTTGAGATATACACTGCCATTTGGACTATTTCTGTGTTCTGCGTCGCTCTGCTATAATCTGCATATCTCTCCTGAGGCTAGCAATAGCAGTTGTGGCACATCAAGTTCTGTTACGATGCGTCCGCTTATGCTACGTTTGGTTAGGTTAGGATAGGATAGCTTTGGCTTTTGTGCTATGCTCTGATATTCTGTGGATTTTTGCGCTCTACTGGCGTCTAACATGTTCTGCTTGGCGCTGGGGGGCCAGCATTAGTTGTGGCGGCACGAATGTCTGGGTCATGTTACCCTTGGTTCAGTTAGGGTAGGCTACGTTCGGTTTGGATGGCTTGGAAGCTTATGCTATACACTGCTCTTCGGTAGATTTCTACGATCGAATGTGCTCTAGTATATTCTGCTTGGCTACGGGGAGACCAGCAGTTGTGTTAGCGGCAAGTCAGGATGAGACACATTGCATTTTGTTATGTCACGTTTGGTTAGGTGAGGATAGGATATCTTTGAGTTTTACGCTATACACTGCTCTTCGGAGGACTTCTGCGATCCACATTGCTCTAATGTGCACTGCTCGGCTCTGAGGTGGCCTGCAAGAGTAGTCTCGGCACGTTACATTGAGTTTGACCACGTATGGCTATAGGCTCTGAAGTGGCCTGCAAGAGTAGTCTCGGCACGTTACATTGAGTTTGACCACGTATGGCTATGTGTGGTTTGGTTAGGTTAGGTTAGGGAAGCTCTGACTTTTGTGCTGTGAACTGCTATACGGTGGATCCCTGCTCTCTACTATGCTCCAATATGCTCTGCTCGGCACTGGCGAGGCCAGGAACAGTGGTCTCGGTTAGCTTGAGCTACGCTATGTTGGGCAGGTTTATGTTATTTCGGTTTATGTCTAGATACCTTTGATTTTCGTGTTGTACACTATTAGCTTGAGCTACGCTATGTTGGGCAGGTTTATGTTATTTCGGTTTATGTCTAGATACCTTTGATTTTCGTGTTGTACACTGCTGTTCTGTGCATTTCTGAGCTCTACTGCGCTCCACTATATCCTGCTTGAATCTGGGGAGGCCCGCAATCGTGGTGGTGGCGCGATATGTTGAGTTGCGTTTCGCTTGATTATGCTACGATTGGATATGTCAGGTCAGAATCGCATTGACTTCTGTGCTATACAC
>NW_016932696.1:0-363 GCF_001483705.2 Eufriesea mexicana
TTAGGTCAGGTCAGGTCAGGGCAGGTCAGGTCAGGTCAGGTCAGGTCAGGTCAGCCCTGGTCAGGTCAGGTCAGGTAGGATCAGTCCGGTCAGGTCAGGTCAGGTCAGGTCGGATCAGTCCGGACAGGTCAGGTCAGGTCTCTTCCGCGCAGGTCAGGTCAGTTCAGTACAGGTCAGGAGAGGACAGGTCAAGTCAGGTCAGGTCAGGTCAGTTCAGGTCAGGCCAGGTCAGTCAAGGTCAGGTCAAGTCAGGTCAGGTCATGTCAGGTCACTCCAGGTCAGGCCAGGACAGGCCAGGAAGGGTCAGGTCAGGTCAGGTTAGGTCGGGAGAGGTCAGATTAGGTCAGGCCAGGTCACATGAGT
>NW_016932696.1:4884-6061 GCF_001483705.2 Eufriesea mexicana
GTCAGGTCAGGTCAGGTCAGGCCAGGTCAGACCAGGTCAGGTCAGGTCAGGTCAGGTCAGGTCAGATCAGGTCAGGTCGGGTCAGGTCAGGTCAGGTTAGGTCATGTTATGTCAGGCCAGGCCTGGTAGGGACAGGTCAGGACAGGTAAGGTCAGGTCAGGTAAGGTCAGGTCAGGTAAGGTCAGTTCAGGCCAATTCAGGTTTGTGCAGGTCAGGCCAGGTCGGGCCAGGTCAGGTCAGGTTAGGTCGGGACAGATCAGGTCATGTCATGTCAGGTCAGGTCAGATCAGGTAAGGTCAGTTCAGATCAGGTCGGGTAAGGTCATGTTAGGTCAGGTCAGGTCAGGGCAGGTCAGGTCAGGTCAGGTCAGGTCAGGTCAGCCCTGGTCAGGTCAGGTCAGGTAGGATCAGTCCGGTCAGGTCAGGTCAGGTCAGGTCGGATCAGTCCGGACAGGTCAGGTCAGGTCTCTTCCGCGCAGGTCAGGTCAGTTCAGTACAGGTCAGGAGAGGACAGGTCAAGTCAGGTCAGGTCAGGTCAGTTCAGGTCAGGCCAGGTCAGTCAAGGTCAGGTCAAGTCAGGTCAGGTCATGTCAGGTCACTCCAGGTCAGGCCAGGACAGGCCAGGAAGGGTCAGGTCAGGTCAGGTTAGGTCGGGAGACGTCAGATTATGTCAGGCCAGGTCAGATGAGTCAGGTCAGGTCAGGGCAGGACAGGTAAGGTTAGTTCAGGTCAGGAGAGGTCAGGTCAGGTCAGGTCAGGTCAGATGATGTAATTTCAGGTCAGTTCTGGTCAAGACAATTCAGGTCAGGTCAGGTCATGCCATGTCTGGGAATGTCAGGTCAGTTCAGGTCAGTTCAGTTCAGGTCAGGTCAGGTGAGGCCATGTCTGGCACGGCCAAGTCAGGCCAGGCAATGTCGGGGCAGGTGAGGTCTTGGCAGGTCGGGCCTGGTCAGGCCAGGTCAGGTCAGATCATACCGGTCAGGTCAGGTCAGGTCGCTTCTGGTCAGGTCAGGTCAGTTCAGTTCAGGTCAGGGGAGGACAGGTCAGGTCAGGTGAGGTGAGGTCAGGTTAGGTCAGCTCAGGTCATTTCAGGTCAGGTCAGGTCAGATGATGTAAGTTCAGGTCAGTTCAGATCAGGCCAAGTCAGGCATGGTCTGGTCAAGTCAGGTCAGGTCAGG
>NW_016932697.1:0-716 GCF_001483705.2 Eufriesea mexicana
TTATGACTACTCTCTGCTCCCTATTGTTATTGGTGGATGAAGTAATAACTGTACTAATTTAAACGTTTAATAACATTACACAAATTATATTCGTATTCGTAGAAGTAGAATCGCTCCTCCTCACGATATAATCTATACACGACTCTCTTACACATAATGTGTTCTTCTGATGGCTGTCCGCCAAAGAGTAACCGTTTTTCACGACTCGTAATCATACTCGCCACACACATATAATCTTAAACACAAACATCCTTTTCATTTATGCCAATTACACTATGACACCGACCACCACAATAACAACCAGAATTCATTACACATTAGAAATCCGCGCGTACTTGCTCCATTGTAACCACTACCACGACATTGGCTGCTTTAAACTTGCTCTGGAATTTACATCGCAAGTGAACAAGTTAATCCAGCGTCTACAGTAGAGTAATGATGGCGGTGCTCAGTAGTGCTTCGCTAATTGTTAATGTCTCGAGCGTTAATGTGCCAGTCCTTTGTCTTACTAGATCTGCAATAGAATTTAAATCGTGACTGAAACGCTTAATCCAAACCGTGATCTACTGGTGGATGACACAGTTACTGTACTGAAAATGGTAAGTATCTCCAGCCATAACTGATAAACGCATTAATTTCTCTGGAACTACTGTGGAATTTATATCATCACTGAATACATAAATAGAACGCCCCCCAGTGATCTACTGGAGCACGTA
>NW_016932698.1:0-965 GCF_001483705.2 Eufriesea mexicana
TATGCACGAAAGTCAGCTCACAACAATATTAGTAGAAAATTTCAATGAAATTGAATATTCCAGGCAGATTCTGAAACATTGCAATGGCTATTGTACGCCAATAGAATTCTTCCTGCTTGCGTATGCAAGGGAGCTAGCTCACCACGAAATATGTCGAAAACGACCATAAAATTGAATTTTCCAGCCAGATCCTGTAGCAATGCAATGACTACAGCACGTCAATAGAATCTTTCCTGCTTACATATGCACGAAAGTCGGCTCACAACGATATCAGTAGAAAATGACAATGAAATTGAATATTCCAGCCAGACTCTAAAACATTGCAATGGCTATTGTACGCAAAAAGAATTATTCCTCCTTTCGTATGCAAGGGAGTTAGCACACCACGATATACGTCGAGAATGTCAATAAAATTGAATTTCCCAGCCATATCCTGTAGCAGTGCAATGGCTATAGCACGCCAATGGAATCTTTTCTCCTTATTTATGCAAGACAGCTAGCTCACCACGATATTAGTCGCAATTGTCAGTAAAATTGAATATTCCAACGAGATCCTATAGCAATGCAATGGCCATAGCACGGCAATAGAATCTTTCCTCCTTATTTATGCACGAAAGTTAGCTCATCACGATATTAGTCGAAAATGTCAATAAAATTGAATTTTGCAGCCAGATTTTACAGCATTGCAATGGATATAGCACGACAATAGTATCTTTCCTCCTAAATATGTAAGAATGTCAGCTCACCACGATATTATTCGAGAATGTCAATAAAATTGAATTTTCCAGGCAGATTTTATAGAATTGCAATGGCTATAGCTCGACAATAGAATCTTTCCTCCTAAATATGGAAGAAAGTCAGCTCACCACGATATTAGGCGAAAATGCCAATAAAATTGAATTTTCCAGCCAGTTTCAATAGCATTGCAATGGCTGTAGCACGCCAATAGAATCTGTCCTCCTTAT
>NW_016932698.1:1036-1423 GCF_001483705.2 Eufriesea mexicana
TGATTCTATAGCATTCCAATGGCTATAGTAGGCCAATGGAGTTCTTCCCCCCATACGTATAGAAGGGTGATAGCTTACCACGATATTAGTCGAAAATGTCAATAAAATTGAATTTTCCAGGCAGATTCAATGGCTTTGCTTTGTCTATAGCACGCCAATAGAATCCTTCCTCCTTATCTGAGCAAGATAGCTAGCTCACCACGCTATTACTCGAGAATGTCCATGAAATTGAATTTTCCAGCCTGATTCTGTAGCATTGCAATGGCTATAGCACGCCAATAGAATTTTTCATCCTTATTTATGAAAGAAGATTAGTTCACAACAATATTAGTCGAAAATGTAAATAAAAATGAATTTTCCAGCCAGATTCTATAGCATTGCAATGGC
>NW_016932699.1:0-233 GCF_001483705.2 Eufriesea mexicana
AGCGATCTATTCACCGTGTTATAACAGGTTATAGATTTCGAATAGACCTATTCTCTGGTAAGTGGATGGCTGTACTTGCCATTGGATTGAAGGCGTTATGCGATCTAATAGCCATGCGGTGACAGCTTATAGATTTTGAATAGGCTTATTCTCTAGCAAGAAGATGGCTGTACTTGCCATTGGATTGAAGGCGTTAGGCGATCTATTCACCAAGCTATAACAGGTTATAGATT
>NW_016932699.1:464-969 GCF_001483705.2 Eufriesea mexicana
TGGCGTTAGGCTACCTATTCACCAAGCTATAGCAGGTTATAGATTTTGAATAGACCTATTCTCTGGCAAGTAGATGGCTGTACTTGCCATTGGATTGAAGGCGCTAGGCGATCTAATCGCCAAGCTGTGACACCTTATAGATATTGATTAGACTAATTCTCTGGTAAGTAGATGGCTGTACTTGCCATTGGATTGAAGGCGCTAGGCGATCTAATCGCCAAGCTGTGACACCTTATAGATATTGATTAGACTAATTCTCTGGTAAGTAGATGGCTGTACTTGCCATTGGATTGAAGGCGCTAGGCGATCTAATCGCCAAGCTGTGACACCTTATAGATATTGATTAGACTAATTCTCTGGTAAGTAGATGGCTGTACTTGCCATTGGATTGAAGGCGCTAGGCGATCTAATCGCCAAGCTGTGACACCTTATAGATATTGATTAGACTAATTCTCTGGTAAGTAGATGGCTGTACTTGCCATTGGATTGAAGGCGTTAGGCGATC
>NW_016932700.1:0-933 GCF_001483705.2 Eufriesea mexicana
ACAGACGTTACATATCCAAACGTAGCCTAACTCAACCTAATACGACGGGACCGATATTTCTGGTCAGCCAAATGTCGAGCAGAGCATGAAAGAGCGACGTAGAGCATGGAAATCCACCGAAGATCAGAGTGTAGCACAAAAGTCAAGGGCAATATGACCAAGCCTAACCTAAGCTAATCTCACCAAACGTAGCGTAACACAACCTAACGTGCCGAGACCACTATTGCTGACATCCCCAGAGCCGAGCAGAAAATACTAGAGCACAGTGGACTTCAAAAATTCGCGGCGTTGCAGTATAAAGCACAAAGCTAAAGATATTCTAACCTAACCTGACCTAACCCGACCAAACCGGGCATAGCATAGATCAACAAAACCTGCCAAGACCACTATTGCTGTCATTCCCAGAGCCAAGCTGAACATATCAGATCGCAGTAGAGCTCCGAAATCCACCGAATATCGTTGTATAGCACAAAAGTCGAAGCCATCCTAACCAAACCTAACATAACATAACCTAACTGAACGTAACCTAACCCAGCTAACGTGACGCGGCCACTATTGCTGGCCCCCAGACGGTCGAGCAGAATATAGTAGAGCAGCCTAGAGTGCACAAATCCAGCAAATAGCAGTGCACAACACAAAAGTTATTGCTATCATCTGCTAAACTAGCCAATCGTAACACAAGCAAACGTTACGTAACGGAAGGTAGCATGCCGAGACCACTGCTGCTGCCCTCCCTAAATCCAGCAGAGCGTATTGGAGCATGGCATAGCGCAAAGAGCGTGGCATAGCGCAGATGCCCATCGAATAGCAGTGTATGGAACAAAAGTCAAAGTTATCCTATCCTTACCACGCCAAGCCTTGCACAGGCAACGTGCCATAGCTGAAACTAACGTGCCGCGACCATCATTCCTGGTGTCCCCAGAGACAAGCATA
>NW_016932701.1:0-260 GCF_001483705.2 Eufriesea mexicana
TTCCCAGTACTGTAGATGCTGCATCCCAGCATACAGCAATGTAGCCATTGGATTAAAGTGTTCGGTGATAATTTTATTCTTTTCCAATTCTAGAATGACATAGGTATGACGCATTATCGCTCTAGATATTAAAAATTAACGCAACAGTACTGAGTACATCCTTCATCACACTACTATTGCCGCTTGATTAACTTGCGCACATTTGATGTAAATTCCAAACCAAGTTTAGAGAAATTAATGTTGTGGCAGTGGTTACATGG
>NW_016932702.1:0-4938 GCF_001483705.2 Eufriesea mexicana
TGGCGAAATTGGTAGAGTTGTTTTTGGTTCGGTTAGGTTAGATTTGTTTGGGCAAGGACAGGAAATCTATGACTTTTGTGCTCTATACTGAAATGCGGCGGATTTCAGCGATCTACGGTGCTCTAGTATTTTCTGCTCGTCTCTGGTGAAGCCAGTAATTGTGGCCTCTCCATGTTAGGTACAGTTACGCGACGTTTGGTTAGGTTGTGATAGCTATGGTTAGGTTTGGATAGCTACGATTTTTTTGCTATACGCGGAGGTTCCATGGATTTCTGCGCTCAACTAGGCTCAATTATGCTCTGCTTTGCTCTGCGGAAACCACAAACTGTGGCCACGGCGCGTTAGTTATAGTTAGGTTTCGATCGGTTATGCTAGGTTCGTTTGGGAGAGGATAGGATATTTTTGACTTTTGTGCTGTACACTGAAGTTCGGTGTAATTCCGCGCTTTACGTTGCTCTGCCATGCGTTGCTCGACTCTGCGGTGTCAGGGTGTCGAGTAATAGCGGTCTTGTCACGTAAGGTTGAGTTTGCTTAGGCTATGTTTGCTTGTGTTAGGTCAGGATAGGAATGTCTTTCGTTTTATACACACTTATACCGTGGACTTCTGCGCTCTAATCTGCTGTACTGTATTCTGCTTGCTCCTCGGGCGCACAGCATTAGCGCTTGTGGCTGGTTATGTTGAGTTTGCCTTCGTTTGGCTTGGTTATATTTGTTTGGGTTAGGCCTGGCTAACTTCGACTTTTCTGCTGTACACTGCGATTCTATGGATTTCTGCCATCTACTCTATTCTAATATGTTCTGCTTGGCTCTGGGAATGCCAGCAGTGGTATCCTTGTCGCGTCAAGTTGAGTTCGGTTATGTTCGGTTATGTCACGTTTGGCTATATTAGGATATGATCGCTTAGACTTTCGTGCTGTAGACTGCTTTTCCATGGATTCCTGCGATCTACTCTTCTCCAATATGTTCTGCTTGGTTCTTGGGAGAGCAGCAATAGACGTCTCGTCATGTTATGTTATATTAGGTTTCGTTTGGATACAATACGTTTGTTTAGGTTTGGTAAGTGTAGCTTTGACATTCGCGCCTTACACTGTTATTTGAGAGATATCTACGCTCTACTCTGCTCTAACGTATTCTGCTTGGCCCTTGGGAGACAAGCAATAGATGTATCGGCGCGATTGTTTGAGTCATGTTACGTTCGGCTATGTGACGCTTGGTTATGATAGGACATGATATCTTTGACTATCGTGCTATTCACTGCTATTCGATGGGTCCCTGCGTTCTACTACACCCTAATATGTGCTGATTGGCTCTTGTTAGGGCAGTAATATATGTCTTGTCACGTTAGGTTGATTTATGTTACATGTGGTTACGTTGCGTTTTGCTAGGATAGTATAGGGTAGGTTTGACTTTTGTGCTACATACCGATATTCGGAGGACTTCTGTGCCCTACTGTGCTCTTGTGTCTTCTGCTTGGCTCTGGTGAGTCCAGCAATAGTGGTCGCGGCAGTTGTGTTTAGATAGGCTGTGTTTTGTTACGTTACGATGGTTTGGGATAGGTTTGTATAACGATGTCTTTGGTGATATACACTGATATTCAGCAGACTTCTGCTTTGGTCTGTGCCCTAATATGTTCTGCTTGGCTCTCGGGAGGCCAGCAATGTTGTTCTTGGTACGTTATGCTGAGTTTGACAACGCTTGGTTAGATTTCATTAGGGTATGTTAGGCAAATTTCGGTAATTCTAGATTTGGTTTTCGTGCTATAAACTGCGTTCGAAATTATATATGCACTCCACCCTCCTCTACTATGTTCTGCTTGGCTCTGGTGAGTCCAGCAATAGTGGTCGCGGCAGTTGTGTTTAGATAGGCTGTGTTTTGTTACGTTACGATGGTTTGGGATAGGTTTGTATAACGATGTCTTTGGTGATATACACTGATATTCAGCAGACTTCTGCTTTGGTCTGTGCCCTAATATGTTCTGCTTGGCTCTCGGGAGGCCAGCAATGTTGTTCTTGGTACGTTATGCTGAGTTTGACAACGCTTGGTTAGGTTTGATTAGGTAAGTACAGGTTAGGATATCTGTGACTTTTGTGCTCTGCACAGCAATGCGGAGAATTTCAGCACCCTACAGTGCTCTAGTATATTCTGCTTGGCTCTGCAGAGACCTGCAATGATGTCCTCGACATGTTCGTTTGAGTTAGGTTACGTCGGGATATGTTAAGTTTGGATAGGTTAGGAAACGATAGCTTTTGCTTTTTTGTTACACGCTGCTGTTCCGTGGATTTCTGCGCTCTACTGTAATCTGATATGCTCTGCTTGGCGCTGGGGAGGCCAGCAATGGTGGTCTTGGCACGTTAGTTTGTGCTATGTTACGTTTGGTTGGGCCCGGGCTGGTCAGGTAGAGTTAGGATATCTTTCACCTTTCTGCTATACAATGCAATGAAGCGTAATACTGCGCTCTACTGCTCTGCAGTGTGCTCTGCTTGGCTATGAGGAGTCCAGCAATCGTGTCCTCGGCACGTTAGTTTGAGTTACGTTACGTTCGGTAATGATACGTGTGGTCAGGTTTGGATAGTGTCGGATTGATTTTAGTGTTATACACTGCGATTCTATTGCTTCTGCGCTCTGCTCTACTCTCACACGTTCTGCTTCGCTATTATGGGGCAGGAATAGTGGTCTCGGCATGTTAGGCTCAGCTAGGTTACGTTTTGTTACGCTACGTTTGCCTATGTTCGGATAGGATACCTTAGATTTTTGTACTATACACTGCTATTATGTAGATTTGTGCGCTCTGCTGTACTCTCATATTTCCTGCTTGGCTCTGGTGAGGGCAACAATAGTGGTGTCTGCGCGTTACATTGGGTCGTGTTACGCTTGGCTTCGTCAGGTCTGGTTAGGTTAGAATAGAATAGCTTTGACCTTTGTGCTATACGCGGATGTACAGTGAATTTCCGCCATTTACTGTGCTCTAATTTCTGCTGCGTGGCCATGGGGATGCCAGCAATGGTGGCCTCGGCACGTTGGGTTGAGTTAGGTTACGATCGGTTACGTTACCTTGGCTTGGTTAGGATAGGGTAGCTTTGACTTCTGTGCTATACAATGATATCACATGGAATTCTGCGCCCTACTCTCCTCTAATATGTTCTGCTTGGCTCTGGAGAGGATAGCAGCAGACGTGCCGCCACTTTTGGTTGAGTTATGTTACGCTCGGTTACGTCACGTTTGGCTTTGTTAGGATTGGACACCCTTGACATTTGTGCAATACACTGCTATTTCGCGGATTTCTGCGCTCTGCTGTGCTCAAGTATGTTCCGCTTGCCTCTGTGGGGTCAGAAATAGTGGTCTCGGCACGTTATGTTGCATTTGGCAATGTTTCGTTCGTTTAGGTTGGTTCGGGTAAGTATTGGATATCATAGCCTCTTGCGCTGTTCAATGCTCTTCGTGGCATTTCAGAGTTTTTCTGTGCTATAGTATGTCTGCTTGACTCTGGTGTGGCCAGCAGTAATGTCCTCTGCACGTTGGCTTCAAATCGGTTACGTTTGGTTATGCTAGGACAGGATTGCTTTAACTTCTGTGCTGCACAACGCTTGTCGGTGGATTCCTGCGCTCTACATTGCTCTAATATCCTCTGCTTTGCTCTGGGGATACAATCAATACTGGACTCGGGACGTTGGTTTGGGTTACGTTACGTTTGTCTTCGTTACGCTTGGTTAAGGTAGTGTAGGACTGCTTTGACCTCCTTGCAATACGCTATTGTTCGGTGGATTTCTGCGCTCCGCTGTTCTCTACTATATTCTGCTTAGCACTGTGGAGGACAGCAATAATGGTCGCTTCACGCTATGGTAAGTTATGCTACGCTAGGTTAGGTGAGGTTTGGTTGGGTCAGCTTCGTATTGCTCTGATTAGACGGCTATATACTGCTATTCGATGGATTTATGTGCTCTACTGTGTTCTAATATGTCCTGCCTGACACTGGGAAGGCCAGCTTTAGTGGTCTCGGCTTGATAGGTCGAGATATGTTACGTTTGGCTAGGTTAGGCTAGGATATCTTTGACTTTTGTGCTATACACTACTATTCGGAGGGCTTCTGCGTTCTACTGAGCTCTAATACTTTCTGCTTGGCTATGGGGTGGTCAGCAATAGTGGTCTCGGAGCGTTACGTTGCGTATGTTCCGCTTGGTTGGTCTTGGTTATGGTACGTTCTGTAATGGTAGCTATCATTTTCTAGCTATACTCTGCTATTCGGTGGGTTTCTGCGCTCTATTGCCCTCTACTATATTCTGCTTGTCCATTGGGAGGTCAAGAACGGTGGTCTCTGCAAGTTGTGTTTCGTTATGTTACGTTCGGTTACGTAACGATTGGTTATGTTAGGATAGGATAGCTACGACCTCTGTGCTATATACGTATATTTGGCGGATTACTGCGCTCCGCATTGCTCTAATATACTCTGCGAGGCTCTGGGGTTACAAGGAACGGTGGCCTCGGTATGCTAGGTTGATTTATGTTACGTTCGGTCACTTTATGTTTCGTTTGGCTAGTGTAGGGTTGCTTTGACTTTTGCGCTATACATTGCCATTCAGCCGATTTTTGTGCTCTACTGTGCTCTAACGTCGACTGCTTGGATATGTGGAGGGCAGCAATTGTGGTCTCCAGATGTTAGGATGTGTTAGATTACGTATGGAATACTGTGCTCTAACGTCGACTGCTTGAATATGTGGAGGGCAGCAATTGTGGTCTCCAGATGTTAGGATGTGTTAGATTACGTATGGTTAGCCTAGGTTGTACTAACTTCTGTTAAGATAGCTTTGACTGTCCTGCAACACACTGCCGTACGGTGGATTTTTACCTTCTGCTCTGCTCTAATATGTTCTATTTGTTTCTGCAGGGGCCAGTAAAATTGGTCTCGGCACGGTAGGTTAAGTTCGGTTACGTTTGGATAGG
>NW_016932703.1:0-12896 GCF_001483705.2 Eufriesea mexicana
GAGCGCAGTAATCCACGGCATTGCAGTTTGTAGCACAAAAGTCAAAGATATCCTAACCCAACAGGTCCTAATCTAACCAAACAAGAATGGAATTGCTGGCCTCCCCAGAGCATAGCAGAGCATATTAGACCAATGTAGAGCGCACAAATCCACCGAATGCGGTGTATATCATAGTAGTGGGTGCCTGCCTATCCTAACATAACCAAATGTAACGTAACCGAACATAATCCATCTCAACCTAACGTGCCGCGACCACTATTGCTGGCTGCCACAGAGACAAGCAGAATATGATAGGGCGCAGCAGAGCTTACAGGACCACGCTATATCAGCTTTGACCACGCAAATCGATGCTATCCTGAACTAACCCAAACAAACCTAACATACCCAATCGGAATCGAACTCAGTCTGACGTGCTGCGACCAGTATTGCTGTCCCCCAAAGAACCAAGCAGTGCATAGTACAGGAGAGTAGAGAGCAGATATCCATAGAATCACACTGTATAGCACAAAAGTGAAAGATATCCTCTCCCAAACTAGTGGATCGTAACGAAGCCGTACGTAACCTAATTCGACACAAATTGCCTCGACCACTATTGCTGGCTTTCACAGAGTCAGGCAGAGAATAGTAGAGTAACGTACAGCGTACAAATCCACCGTATAGCAGTGTATAGCACAAAAGTCAAAGCCACACTATCATAACACAGGCTAACCTAACCTAACCGAACGTAACATAACTCAACCCAAATTGCCGAGACACCCATATGCTGGCTTCCCCAGAGCCATGCAGAGCATACTAGAGCACAGTAGAGCGATGAAATCCACCGAGTACTAGTGTACAGCACAAAAGTAAAAGCTATCCCAATCATACCTATTATAACCTATCCTAACCAAACATAACCTACGAGGGCCCAGCGTGCCACAACCGATATTCATAGCCTTCCAACAGTCGGGCAGGGATTTGTAGAGGTATGAAGACCGCAGAAATCCACCGAATTGCATTGTAAGGCACAAAATTCGAAGATATCCTAACCTAACCTTACGTAACTGTACATAACCGAACGTAGCATAACTCAACGTAGCGTGCCGCGATCACTGCAGCTGGAATCCCCAGAGCGAAACAGAATATAGTATGGCAGTGTAGATCTTAGGAATCAAACGGAAAATTGTGTATGGCACGAAAGTCAAATATATCCAGACCTACACAAAACTAACGAAGCCTAATCAAACGCAGCGTAACTCAAGCTTATGTGCCGAGACAATTATTACATGCCTCCCCAGAGTCGAGCAAAGTACAAGAGAGCAATGTAGATCGTAGAAATCCTCCGAAGAGCAGAGTGCAGCACAAAATTCAAAGCTACACTCTCATAATCTGACCAAACGAAATTTGAGCAAGCGTAACCTAACTAAACCCAAGGTATCAAGAGCATTGCTAGCCTCCCAAGAGCCATGCAGCATATACTGGAGCAGAGTAGAGCGCAGAATGCCTCTAAATAGCAGCGCGAGGCACAAAAGTCAAAGATATCCTAACCTAGCCTGATCTAACCTAACCCAACCAAATAGAGCGTAACACATCTTCAGGCGCCGAGTCCACTATTGCTGTCCTCCCCAGAGAAGGGCAGAGTATATCAGATCACAGTGGAGCGCAGAACTCCACCGAACAGCGGTGTATAACGCAAGAGTCAAAGCTATACTCTCCTAACCTACCGAAACGTAACATAATCAAACGTTACCTAACACAACTTATCGTGCAGAGACCAATATTGCTGGCCTCCCTAGAGTCGAGCAGGGTATAGTAGAGCACAGTATAGCGCAGAAGACCATCGAAAAGCAGTGTATTGCAGAAAAGTCTGTGCTACCCTCTCCTACCCTGGCCAAACATAAGCTAACCAAACGTAGCTTAACACAACCTATCCTGCCAATACCACCATTATCGGCCACCCCACAGTGGAGCACATTATGTTCGAGGAATGTGGAGAGTAGAAATCCGCCGAACAGAAGTGTATAGCATAAAAGCCAAAGATAACCTGGCCTAACCTATCCACACGCAACGTAGCATACACTAACTTGCCGCGACCACAATGGTTGCCGTCCCCAGAGGCAAGCAGAGTGTGATACGGCACAGGAGATCTCAGGAGACCGTAGTGTAACAGTGCGCAGCACAAAAGTCGAAGATATCCTGTCCAAACCTAACCTAATCTAGCATACTCAAACGCAACATAACACAACATGAGCAGACGCGACTGATAGTGCTGGCCTTCCCCAGCATATATATGAATATAGTGTAGCGTGGAAGCCAAACATGAAGCGGAGTATGCCCCGAAAGTCAAAGCAATAAGTGGCTAACCCAGGCTAACGTAAACGTATGCCCCGAAAGTCAAAGCAATAAGTGGCTAACCCAGACTAACGTAACTCATCCATACGTTTGCTAACTCGGCATAACATGCCGAAAATAATGCTGGCACCCCAGGGCGAAGCAGAATACACTAGAAAACAGTTGAGCGCAGAAATCGACCGCACTGCAGTGAAGAGCACAAGAGTGGGAGATATTCTGACCAAATCTAGATTACACTAACCTAACCAAGCGAAACATAACTCAACCTAACGAGCCGAGACCTATATTTCTGACCTTCTTAGAGCGACGCAGAGAATACTCGAGCGCACTAAAATGCAGATATCCACCGAAAAGCATTGCATAGCACAAAAGTCACACCTGGCCCGTCCAAACCTAAGCAGCCGTAACATAACCAAACGTAACATAGCTACAAACAACGTGACGCAACCACTATTTCTGGCCTCCCCAGGGACAAAAAGAACATACTATAGCATAGCAGGGCGCAGAAATCCACCGAATAGCAGTGTCTGACACAAAAGTCGAAGCCGTCCCATAGCACAGCAGGGCGCAGAAATCCACCGAAAAGCAGTGTCTGACACAAAAGTCGAAGCCATCCCAACCAAACGTAACATAACGCATCCAAGTCAAGCGTAACATAACCCAACATAGCCCGACGAACGTAACATAACCCATCCAAGCCAAGCGTAACATAACACAACATAGCCCGACGAGGCCGATATTTCTGGCCTCCAGAGGGAGGAGCAGAGTATAGTAGAAAATGTGGAGCGCAGATGTCCGCCTAATAGCAGTGTGTATCACAAAAGCCAAAGCTACTCCATGCTGACGTAACCAAGTGTAACACTGCCAAACGCAACCAGACTAAGACATTCGTGCCGAAACAAATACTGCTGGCCTCCGACTGCCAAGCAGAACGTACTAGCGCAAAGTATGGCGCTGAAGTCCACCGAATAGCGGTGTGTAACACAAAAGTCAGAGCCATCGTAACCGAACGTAACCTAACCTAACACAGACAAACGAAACCTAACTCAAAGGAACGTGCCACGACCTTCATTTCTAGCCTCCCCAGAGACACGCAGATGCCAGCAGAGTAATGCGGAACGCAGATAAAGAACTAATAGCTGTGTGTAGCACAATAGTCAAAGCCACCCTAACCAAACCTAACTTAACCCATCCAAGCCAAGCGCAACGTAACTCAACCAAGACTGCCAAGGTCAGCCTTTCTGGCCTCACGATAGCCGAGCAGAGTGTTGTAGGGCAATGTAGGGCGCAGAAATCTACCGTGCAACAATATATGGCACAAAACCCATCGCTAGTCTGTCCCAACCATACCGAGGGTAATATAATCAAACGCAACATATCTCTGTCTAACGCGTCGGGGCCATTGCTGATGGCCTCCACATGGCAAAGCAGAATATACTGGAGCAAAGTCGAGCGCCGAAGTCAAAGTGATAGCAGTGGAAAGGACCAAAGTCGAAGCCGACCGTACGAAACATAACCTAACCTAACGAAGTCTAACGTAACCTAACTCTACCAAACGTGACACAACCACTAATGCTGGCCTTCCCAGAGACAAGCAGAGGATAGCAGAGCAATGCAGATTGGAGACATCTGCCGAATTGCAGTGTATATCGGGATAGTCGAAGCTGTCCAAACAAAACCAAAACTAACATAACATAACCAAACGTTCCGTATCTCAAGCTAATGTGCCTAGACGGTTATTTCTGACCTCGACGGAGCCAATCATAATACACCAGAGCACAGTAGATCTCAGAAATCCGGCGCATTGCTGCGTAAAGCAAAAGAGTCAAAGATGCACTAACCAAACTTGACCTAACCCAGCATCACGAAACGTAACATAGCACAACCTATCGTGTCGCGACCATTATTGCTGGCCTCCCTAGAGCCAAGCACAGCATATTGCAGCACAGCAGAGCGCTCATGTGCACCAAGCAGCAGCGTATAGCAGAAAAGTAATACATATCCTAACCTAGCATGAAATAACATAACCCACCCAAACGTAACACAACACAACCCCTTGTGCCACGACCGCCACTGCTGGCCGCCCCATTGCCAAGCAGAGAATATTAGATCACAGTGGAGCGTAGAAATCTAACGAATAGCAGTGTATAGCACAAGAGACGAAGCCATCCTGACCAAACCTATCCAAACCTAGCCTAACGAAACGTAACAGAAATAAAACATTCGTGTCACAGACACCATTGCTGTCCATCCCAATGCCGATCATCGTATAGTGTAGCAATGTAGAGCGCAGATATCAAACGATTAGAAGCGAACAGCTCAAAAGTTAAAGGTTCCCTATCCTTGCGTAACCAAGCATACCGTCACCAAGTGCAACATAATCAAACCTAACGTGCCTGGACCACTATCTCTGGCAACCCCAGCGCCAAGCAGAGCATACCAGAGCACAGTAGGGCGAGAAATCCACCGAAGAGCAGTGCATGCCGCGGAAGTCAAAGATATGCGTACCTAACCCGAACAAACATAACCTAACCAAACGTAGCCTGTCTCAACCCAACGTACAAAGACCACCGTCTCTGGCCTCCGCAGAGCCAAGCACAACATACTAGAGGACAGCAGAGCGTGGAAAACTGCCGCTTTGCTGTGGATATCTCAAAAGTAGCAGATATAATTACGAAACATAGCCAAACCTAACCTAACCGAACGTAACACAAATAAACATAACGTGCCGCGGCCACTATTTCTGGAATCCCGATACCAAAGCAGGGAACATTAGGTCACAGTAGAGCGCAGAAATCCACCGAATAGCAGTCTACAGCACAAAAGTCAAAGCCACCCTATCCTAAACTAACCATGCCAAACGTAACCAAACGCAGCCTATCTCAACCTAACGTGCCGAGACCACTATTGCTGGTCTCCATAGCACCGAGCAGAGTACAGTAGAGCAACGTAGAGCGCAGTAATCCGCCGCATTGCAGTGTGCAGTACAAAAGTCAAAGATATCCTTACCTAACTTGTCCTAACCTAAACTAACCGAAAGTAGCCTAACTAAACGTAACGTGCTGAGAATAATAATGCTAGTCTGGCCAGAGCCAAGCAGAGCATATCAGAGGAATGTAGAGCGCCGAAATCGACCACATAGCGGTGTATAGTATAAAAGTCAAAGCTAAGCTATCATAACCTAGCCAAACGAAGCATAACCGAACGTCAACCATCTCAACCTAACGGGCCGAGACCACTGTGGTTAGCCTCCCGAGAGCCACGCAGAACATGCTAGAGCGCAGTGGAGAGCAGAAGCTCCCCAAAAGCAGCCTTTACCACGAAAGTCAAAGTTATCCGGACCTCACCCAAACTAACGTAGCCACACCGAACGTAGCCTAACCCAACATAACCTGCAGAGACCACCATTACTTGCCACTCCAGAGTCGAGCATAGTACAGTAGAGCAATGTAGGGCATAGAAGTCCTGCGAATGACGGTATAAAGCGGAAAAGTAGAAGCCAACATTTCCTAACCTAACCAATCCTAACATTACCGAACGTAGCCTAGCGGAACCTAACGTGCTGCGAATACTATTGCTGGCTTCCCCAGAGTCAAACAGAATATGATGGCGCACAGTGGCGCACAGAAGTGCACAGAAAATCAGTGTTGAGCACATATGACACAGCAGTCCTGACTTAACCCAGCCTAACCTAACTTATCCAAACGTAATCTAACAAAGTCTAACGCGCCGCGACCAGCATTGCTGGCCTCTGCAAACCCAAGCAAGGCATAACAGAGTAGGGTAGAGCGCTGGAATCCATATAATCGCAGTGTATAGCAGTAAAGTAGAAGCTATGCAAGCGACGCCAATGCTATCGTAACCTAGCCAAACGTGTCCTATCTCAACCTAACTTTCCGAGACCACTATTGCTGGCCACGCCTTCGGTAAGCAGGCCATATTAGATGGGAATAGATCTCTGGGGTCCATGGAATGGCAGTGCATATCACGAAAGTCAAAGATACCTCAACCTAACAAAAACGAACCTAACCTAACCTATCGTAACCCAACTTAACCTTACGCACCGCGGCCACTACGTCTGGAATTCCCAGAGCAAAGCAGGGCACGTTAGACCACAGTAGAGAGCGGAAATCTACCAAATAGCAGTGCAGAGGCCTAAAAACAAAGCCACCCTAACCTATCCTAACGAAACGTAGCACAGCAAAACGAAACCTAACACATCCTGACGTGCATAGACCACTATTGCTGACATCCGCGGAGCCAAACAGAATATACGAGAGCAAAGTAGAGCGCAGAAATCCGCCGCACTAAAGTGTAAAGCACAAAGTCTTGGATATCCTTACCGAACCGGACTCAACGTATCCTAACCAAACGTAGTCTAACAAAACCTAACGTGCCGAGACCACCATTCCTGGCATCCCCAAAGCCAGGCAGAGCATATTAGAGCACAGTTGAGCGCAGAAGGCCATCGAACAGCGGTGTACAGTGCAAAGGTCTGAGCTATCCTGTCCTAACCTAACCGAACGTAACATAAGCAGGCGTGACGCAACCCAACCTGACGTACCGTGACCACTGCTGCTGACCGCCACGGGACCAAGCAAGTCAGAGTAGAGCACATTCGAGTGCAGGATTCCACCGGGTAGCAGTGTGTAGCACGATAATCAAAGGTGCCGCATCTTAACATAGCCAATCATAACAGTGCCAAACGTAACCGAACTAAACTAAACGTGCCGCCGCAATATTTCTGGCCTCGCCAGAGCCAAGCAGAACTTATTAGAGGAGAGTAGAACGTAGAAATCCACCGAATAGCAGTGAATAGCACCAACGTCAAAGATACCCTGCCCTAACATAACCAACCGTCACATAACCAAACGTAACGTAACTCTATGCAACGTGCCGAGACATATATTGCTGGCCTCCCTAGAAGCAAGCAGAATTACATAGACCGCAGTAGAGAGCAGAGATCCCACGAATAACAGTGTAAAGCACGAAAATCATAGTGTCCCTTATAAAACCTAACACAACCTAACCAAACCGAACGTAAACTAACTTAGTCTAACGGGTAGGGTCCACTATTGCTGGCCCTTCAGAGCCGGGCAGAACGTATTAGAGGTGACCAGAGCACAGTATCCATAGGACCGCTGTGTATAGCAGAAAAGTCAAATACATCCGAGCGTAACCCGAACTAACATAACCTAACCAAATGTAGCATAATTCAACAAAACGTGCCGCGACCGCTATTGCTGGCCACAATAGGGCTAAGCAGAATAGAGCAGAGCGCAGCAGAGCGCAGGAAACCACGGAGTATCTGTGTATAGCACGGAGGTATAGGCTACCAATACCGCACCTAGCGTACACTAACCTAGCGAGACGTAACAGAGCTCAACCTAGTGTGCAGAGACCAACATTTCTGGCCACCCCAGAGCTAAGGAGAACATACTAGTGCACAGTAGAACGCAGAAATCCACGAAATAGCTGTGTATGGCATGAAAGTTAAAGCTATCCTCTCCTACCCTAACCAAACCTAACGTAACCGTATGTAACGTAAATCGACCTAGCGTGGCAAGACATATATTGCTGCCGTCCCCACGGCCAAGCAGAACATATTAGTGGAGAGTAGAGCGCAGAAGCCCATTGATTAGCATGTTATAGCACAAGAGTCAAAGCAACCATATCCTAACCTAGCCAAACGTAACACGAACGAACGTAACCGAACTAAAGCTGACGTGCCGTAGACAATACTGCTGGCCTCCACAGACCCAAGCACAACATACTAGATCAAATCATAGCGCAGAAATGGCCGGCATAGCATCGTATATCACAAAAGTTAATGCTATCCTATCCTACCCTAGCCAATCGTAACATAACCAAACGTAATCGAATTCAACCTAATGCGTCGAGGCCACTATTTCTGCCCCCACAGAGCCAAGCAGGAAATATTACTGCACGGTAGATCGCAGAAATCTGCCGAATAGCAGTGTACAGCACAATGCTCAAGGCTATTCTATCCTAACCGAGCCAAACGTAACGAAACCAAGCGTAAAATGAGTCAACCTAACTTGCCCAGGCCACTATTGCCTGCCTGCCCAGAAACAAGCATAACAAGTTAGTGTACAGTAGAACGCGGAAATCCACGGAATAGCCGTGTACAGAACAGAAGTCAAGGATACCCAGTCCTAACATAACCATACGTCGCATAACCAAACGTAACATAAATCAAGCCAATGTGCCGAGAAGACCATTGCTGGCATCCCCGGAACCAAGCAGAATTACGTAGAGCACAGTAGAGCGCAGAAAATCCCCGAATAACAGTGTAAACCGTGGAAGGCAAATCTACCCCTACCAAGCCTAACATACCCTAACCAAACCAAACGTAACATAACCCAACATATCGTGACGAGGCGTACTATTGCTGCCCGCAACACAGCCAAGCAGTACATATTAAAGGAGAGTAGAGCGCCGGAATCCATAGAATAGCAGTCTATAGAACAAAAGCCAAGCTACCATATCCTACCCTAACGAAACCTAACATAACCGTACCTAACCGAACTAAAGCTAGCGAGCCGAGGAATCTACGGCTAGCCTCCCCAGAACCAAGCAGAAAATACTAGTGCACAGTACAGCGCAGGCGTTCAACGAATATCAGTGTATACCTCAAAAGTCAAAGCTATCGCATCCTACCCGATCCAATCGTGACATGGACAGACGTAGCATATTTCAGCCCAATGTGTCGATACCTCTATTGCCGGCCTCCACAGAGACGAGCAGAACAAATTGGAGGGGTGTAGAACGCAGAAATCCGCAAAATAGCAGCGTATAGCACAAAAGTCAAACTTACCATATCCTAACCAAGCCAAACGTAACCTAACCGGACGTAACCGACCTCAAGCTAACGTTCCGAGAACACTACTGATGGCCTTTCCAGAGACAAGAAGAACATACTAGAGCACAGCATAGCGCGGAGGTTCACCGAAGAGCAGTGTATAGCACAAAAGACAAAGCTATCCCATCCCATCCTAGCCAATCGTAGAATAACCATACGTAACCAAATTCAAGCTAACGTGTCGTTTCCACTACTGCTGACCTACTAAGATACAAGCAGGATATGCTAGAGAACAGTAGAGTGCAGAAGCCCGCAGCATTGCAGGGAATAGGAAAAACGTCAATGGTATACAATCCTTGCAAGAGCCAACCTAAACTAATCAAACGTAGCCTTACGCAACATGTCGTGCCGAGGCCACTATTGCTGGCCTCCCCAGAGCCGGTCATCACGTATTGGAGGAGATTGGAGCACAGAAATCAATATAATCTCCGTGTATAGCGGAGAAAGGAAAGGTATCCATGCCTAACCGAAACTAGCATAATCTGAGTAAAAGTAGCCTAACGCAACCTGACGCGCCGCGGCCGCCATTTCTGGCCTCCACAGAGCAAAACAGAGAATATTAGACCAGAGGAGAGAGCAAAAATCCTCCGAATATCAGCGTACAACACAAAAGTGGAAGCCATAATCTCCTAACAAGACCAACTGTAGCATAAACAAACCTAACGTAGCATAACCTGTGGCGCAGCGACCGCAATTGCTGGCGCCGCGAGAGCCAACCAGACTATAGCAGAACAAGGTAGGACTCTGAAATCTACCGAACAACAGTGTAGAGCACAAAAGTCGAAGCTATCCCAACCAAACATAGCCAAACCTGTACTAACCAAACGTAACGTAACTCAACCTAACCATACACGACAACCGTTCCTGGCGTCCCCAGACACAAGCAGAGTGTGATAGAGAGCAGTCGGGCGCAGAAGTCCGCAGAGAAGCAGTGTGTAAGGCAATAGTCGAAGCTATCCTGGCTTAGCGAAACGTAACCTAGCCCAAGCTAGCTTATACCAACTCAACATAACGTGCCGTGATCAAAATTTGTGGCCTCCAGAGATTGGAGCAGAGTATAGTGGAGCAATGTAGAGCGCGGATGTCCACCGAAGAGCAGTGTATACCGCAAAGTCTAAGCTATCCTATCGTAACCCAACGAAACGTAACATAATCAAATGCAAGCTGACTCAGCCTAACGTGCCGAGAGCACTGCTGTTGGCTTTCCCACAGCCAATCCGAATATGCTAAAGCACATTAGAGCGCAGAGGTCCACCGAATAGCAGTCTACACTACAAACGTCAAAGCCATCCGTACCGAGCTTTGCGTACCATAACCAAGCCATGCGTAACCTAACTCAACCAAACCTTACATGTCCGCTATTGCTGACTTCCACACAGACAAGCACAGGCTAGTCGAGCAATGCGGAGCGCAGTTATCGACCGAATAGCAGCGTAAAGCACGAAAATCACAGCAATCCTTACCAAACCGGACCAAACCTAGCAAAGCCAAACGTAACCTAACTCAACCTAACGTGCAGTGACAACTATTGCCTGCCTCCCCAGAGCAAATCACAATATACTACAGCACAGTGGAGCGCAGAAAGCCACCAAGTTGCAGTAAATATCACAAAAGTCAGAAACATCGTAACCTAACCTAACCCAATCAAACCTAATCAAACATAGGCTAACTGAACCTGAAGTGCCGCGGCCACTATTGCTGTCCTTGGCAGAGTCGATTCAGAGTATAGCGGAGCACAGTCGACCGCGGTAAGCCACCGAATTGCACTGTATAGCACGAAAACCAGATCTATCCAAACGTAACTCAAGCTGGTGTTACCTAACCAAACGTAGCCAAACTCAACCTATCGTGCCGGGACATCTATTACTGCCCCCCCCCCCAGACTCGAGCGGAGTGTTGTCGAGCAGTGTAGAGCGAAGGAATCCTCCGAATAGCAGTCTATACCGCAAACGTTGCCTCCACCCTATTCAAACCTATCCATGCGCAATACAAACGAACATAACATAACTTAAGCTGACGTTGTGAGGCTACTGTTGCTGGCCACCACAGAGACATGCAGTATATACTGGAGAACAGTAGAGCGCAGAAAGCCACAAAATAGCAGTGTGCAGCACAGAAGTCAAAGAAAACACCAACCAAACCTGTCCTAGCCTAACCCAACTGAACGTAGGCTATGTAATCCTAACTTGACAAGCCCATTATTGCTGCCTTCCTCATCACCATGCAGATCATATTATAGGAGACGAGAGAGCTGATATCCATAGGACCGCAGGGTGTAGCAGAATAGTCAAAGCTGCCCATACCTGACCCAAGAAAACATAACATAGTCAAACGTGACCTAACTCAAACTAACGTGCCGCGGCAAGAGTTTCTGGCATCCAGAGAGCAAATCGGAGAAAATAAAATCACAGTAGGGCGCAGGAATCCACCGAATGGCAGAGCACAGCACAAAAGCCAATGCAACTCAAGCCTAACCTAACCAAACACAACATAACCAAACGTAACGTAGCTCAGCTTAACGTGGCAAGACCGCTGTTAATGATATCCCCAGGGCCAAGCAAAGCATATTAGAGGAAATCAGAGCGCAGAAATACACAGAACCGAAGTGCCTAGCGCAATAGCCGAAGTTACCATACCCTAACGTAACGATACGCAACATAAACGCAAGTAGCATGACTCTTTCTAACTAGCCGGGACCACTATTTATAGCTCCCCAGAGCTACGCAGAATAAACTAGAGCACAGTAGACAGCAGTAACCCACCGCATTGCAGTGTATTAAGCAAAAGAGGAAGGTATCCTAACACAACCTCTACTAACCTAACGCAAACGAACGAAGCCTAACAGAACGTAAGGTGCCGAGACCAGTTTTTCTGTCCTGCCGAGGCCAAGCAGAGCATATTAGAAAAACTAACAGCGCAGAAATCCACGGGAAAGCACTGTACACCACGTAGGCAAAGCTATCCAAACTCAGGCCAGGTTAACGTAACCTAACCAAACGTAACATACCTCAAACAAGCGCGCCGTGACCACGATTTCTGTCCTCCTCAGAGCAAAGCGGAGCACACTAGCGCAGGACAGGGCGAAGAAATCTACGGAATAGCAGTGTACATCACGAGACACAAAGCATCCATATCCTTACCTGGCCATACGTAACTTAACCGTACGTAACCTATCTCAGACTAACGTGCTGAGACAGCAATTGCTGGCCTCCACAGAGCCAAGCAGAATATACAAGAGCACAGTCGAGCGCAGAAATCTAACGCGTTGCACTGCATGGCACAAAAGTGGAATATAAACCGGCCTAACTTGGCCAAATCTAACATACGCGAACGTAGTGCAACTCAACGTAGCGTGACGGGGACTCCATTGCTGGCCTCCCCAGAGCCAACTGGAACATGCAAGGGCAAATCAGAGTGCAGACATCCACCGCATGGCTGTGTACACCATAAATGTAAAACACAACCTGACCAAACCTGTCCGTACCTAACCTATCCAAACGTATTGTAACTAAACATGACGTGCCGAGACCAATATAGCTGGAATCCCGAGCCAAGCGAAGCATACTAGAGCACATTAGATTGCAGATATCCGCCGGATAGCAGTGAACAAGGAAAAAGGCAAACTAGCCTCTCCCAACCTAGACAAACGTCGCATACCCTAACGTAGCCTGACTCAAACAAC
>NW_016932704.1:0-948 GCF_001483705.2 Eufriesea mexicana
GATGCTATTGGTTTGCTACATGCATTGAATTGCACCAGGATCTGACTGAAAAGTTCAATTTTATTGAAACTTTCGACTAAAATAGTTGTGGGCAACCTTCTCTGCGTAAATAAGGGGAAGAGATAAGATTGGTTTGCAATTGCCATTGCATTGCAATGGAATCTGACTGCAAATATCAATTTTATTGACATTTTCGACAAATATGGAGAAGTGCAAGCTTTTCTGCATATATAAGGAGGAAGGTCCCATCGGTTTGCTATAGCCATTGCATTGCAATAGAATCTGACTGAAAAGCCCAATTTTACTGACATTTTCGACCAATATCGTGGTGAGCATGCTTTTCTGCAGAAATAAGGAGGTAAGGTAATATAGGTTTGCTATAGTCACTGCATTGCGGTAGAATCAAACTGAAAAGATCAATTCTATTGACATTTCCAAACAATATAGTGGTGTGCAACCTTTTCAGCGTAATTATGGTGCAAAGATGCTATTCGTTTGCTGTAGCCACTGCATTGCAATAGTATCTGACTGGAAAGTTATGTTTTATTCACATTTTCGACAAATATGGCAGAGTGCTAAACTTTTCTTCATATATAAGGAGGAAGGTCCTATCGGTTTGCTATAGGCGCTGCATTGCAATATAATCTGACTGTAAAGAACAATTTTACTGAAATTTTCGACTAATATCGTGGTGAGCATGCTTTTCTGCATAAATAAGAAGGTAAGACAATATTGGCTAGCTATAGCCATCGCATTGCGATAGAATCAGACTGAAAAGATCAATTCTAATTAGATTTCCGACCAATACAGTGGTGAGCAACCTATTCTGCGTAAATAAGGTGCAAAGATACTATTGGCTTGCTATGGCCATTGCATTGCAATGGTATCTGTCGGGAAGGTTCAATTCTATTGACATTTTCGACCAATATCGTGGTAAGCAAGTTTTTC
>NW_016932705.1:0-2340 GCF_001483705.2 Eufriesea mexicana
TGTATGGATGTATGTAAGGATGTATGTGTGGATGTATGAATGGTTGAATGTATGGGTGAATGCTAGTATGAATGTATTGATGTATGTATGAATGTATGGGTGGATGGATGGATGGCTTGTTGGATTGATGTATGCATGTATGCATGTATGGATCGGTGGATGAATGGATGGGTGGACGTACGGATGGATGGCCGTATGGATGAATGGATGTATGGATGGATTGATGTATGGATGGATTGAGGTATGGATGGACGGATGTGCGGATGTATGGATGTATGGATGCATGTATGGATGTACATGTATGTATGGATGGATGTGTGAATGTATGGATGTATTTGCGTTATGTAGGTATGGATGAATATATGTATGGATGTATGGATATACGAATGTATGGATATACGGATGCATGGATGTATGGATGTGTGGGTGGATGAATGGATGCGTGGATGGATGGAAGAACGAATGTATGTATGGATGTTTGTATTTATGTATGTTTGGATGTATGTAAGGATGTATGTAAGAATGTATGTATGAATGTATGTATGGATGAATGTATAGGTGTATGTATGGATATGTTTATTGATGTGTGCATGGATGCATGGAAGGATGGAAGGATTTTTGGATGGATGTATGAATGGAAGGACGTAAGGATCGATGGATGTATGGATGGGTGATTGTTTGGATGGATGGTTTTGTGGATGTATGTATGTATGTATGGATGTATGTACGGATGGATGGCTTTATGGATGGGTGGAAGTGTGTATGGATTGAGGTACGGATGGGCGAATGTATGGATGGATCAATGTATGGATTTATTTATGTATGAATGAATGGATGGATGGATGTATATATGTATGGATGTATGGATGGAAGGATGAATGGATGGATGGAGGTATGAGTGGATGGATGTATGGATGGACATATGTATGGATGTATAGATGTATATATGTATGAATGTATGGGTGTATGGGTGCATGGATTTATGGATGTACGAATGTATGGATGTACGGATTTTTGGTTGTAAGGATGTATGTATGTATGTATTGGTGTATGTATGGATGTATTAATGGGTTGGTGGATTGGTGGATGGATGTATGGATGGTTATATGTATGTAACTATGAATGTATGGATGAATAGATGTATGGAACGATGGATGCATGGATGGGTGCTTGTATGAATGGATGGATATAATTTTCGATGGATGTATGGACGGGTGGATGTATGGATGTATGGACGTTTGGATGAATGGATGTATACATGGATGGGTGTATGAATGGATAGATTTATGGATCGATGCACGTATGGATGGGTGGATGGATGGATGTTCGGTAGGATGGATGTATGGATGGATATATGTGTGGATCGATGGATGTATGGATGTATGGGTGTATGGAAGGACGGACGTTTGGGTGGAAGGATGGATGGATGGCTGGCTGTATGGATGGATGGGTGTATGTATAGATTGAGGTATGGATGGACGGATGAACGGATGTATGGATGTTTGTAAGGATGTATTTATGGATGTATGCATGGATGTATATATGGATGTATATATGGATGTATTGATGGATGTATGTATGGATGGATGGATTTATGGATATATGGATGCATGTATGTATGGATGTATTGATGGATGTATGTATGGATGTGTGTGGGTGCATGTATGGACGTTTGGATGTACGTATGGGTGTATGTATGGATGGATGTTTGTAAGGTTGGACGGATTTAGGGATGTATGTATGTGTGCTTATATGGACGTAGGAATATATGGTTGTACGGATGTTTGGATGTATGGATGTATGTATGTATGTATGTATGGATGTATGGATGGATAGATGTATGGAACGATGGGTGTATGGATGGGTGCATGTATGGATGGATGGATGTATGGTTCGATGGATGTATATATGGATGGTTGTATGAATGGATAGATTTATGGATCGATGGATGTATGGATGGGTGGATGTGTGGATGGGCGGATGTATGGATGGATGGATGTATGGATTTGTTGGGTATGGATGGACGGATGCACGGAAATAAGGATGTATGTATGGATGTATGTCAGGGTGTATGTATGCATTTGTGTATGGATGTATGTATGGGAGTATGTATGGATGTATGTATGGATATATATATATGTATGGATGTATGGATGGATGGATGGATGTATGAATGGATGTATGGATGAATGGATGTATGGATGGTTGGATGTATGGATGAATGGATGTATGGATGTACGGGTGTACGGATGTATGGATGTATGTATGTATGGATGTATGGATGGATGGATGTATCTAAGGATGGAATTACGAATGGATGGATTTATGGATATATGGATG
>NW_016932706.1:0-697 GCF_001483705.2 Eufriesea mexicana
ATCAGGCTGAAAAACTCAGTTATATTGACATTTCCGGCAAGTATTGTGGTGAGCTAACTTTTTGCATAAATAAGGAGGAAGGATAATATTGGCGTGCTATAGCCATTGTATTGATATGGAATGTGTCTGGGAAATTCAAATTGATTGACATTTTCGACTAATATTGTGGTGAGCTAGCTTTCTTGCATAAGTAAGGAGGAAATATACTGTTGGCGTGATATAGGCATTACAATGCTACAGAATCTTGCTGGAAAATTCAATTTTCTTGATATTTTCGACTAATACCGTGGTGAGCTATCTTCCTTGCATATATAAGGAGGAAAGAAGAATTTATTGGCGTGCTATGGGCATAGCAAAGCTATAGAATCAACCTGGAAAGTTCAATTTTATTGACACTTGCGACTTGTATCGTGGAGAGCTAGCTTTCTTGCATAAAAAAGGAGGAAAGATACTCTTGGCGAGTTGTAGCCATTGCAATGCTATGGAATACGGCCGGAAAATTCAATTTTATTGACATTTTCGACGAATATCGTGGTGAGCTAGCTTTCTTGCACAAATAAGGTGGAAAGATACTATTGGCGCGCTGTTACTATTGCAACGCTATAGAATCTTCCGGGAAAATTTTATTTTGTCTACATTTTAGACTTATATCGCGGTGAGCCACCTTTCTTGCATAAATAAGGAGGCATAATCCTAT
>NW_016932707.1:0-591 GCF_001483705.2 Eufriesea mexicana
ATGTATGAATGTATGGATGGATGGATGTATGGGTGGATATATGCATGGATCGATGGATGTATTGGAGGGTGGTTGTATGGCTGGATGGATGTATGGAAGGATGGGTGTATGGATGAATGAATGTATGGACTGATGTCAATAAGGTTGGATGATTGTATGGATTGATTGAGGTATGGATGGACGGATGTACGGATGAATAGATGTACGGATGAATGGATGTATGGATGGATTGAGGTATGGATTGGTCGATATATGTATGGATGGATGTATGGATGTATGTATATATGGATGTATAATTGTATGGGTGTATTGATTGATGGGTGCATGGTTGGATCGACGTATGGTGGATGGATTTGTAGATGTATGGATGTATGAATGTAGGGATGTATGGATGGATGGATGTATGTTTGGATGGATGTATGGATGTATGGATGAATGGATGTATGCATGTATGGATGTATGTATGTATGGATGTATGGACTTAAGAATGTATGGATATACGGATGAATGGATGTATGGAGGTATATGTGTATGGATGTATGGATGGATGGATGGATGACTGGATGTATGTATGGATGGATGGATGTATGG
>NW_016932708.1:0-541 GCF_001483705.2 Eufriesea mexicana
TAACGCATGTCATTTCAACATAACCAACCTCTACATAACTCAATCTAATATGCCGCGACCACTATTACAGGCCTCCCCGTAGACGAGCACTCCATATTAGGGCAAAGTAGAGCGCAGAAATCCACCGGATAGCGGTGTATAGCACAAAAGTCATAGCTACTCTATCCTAACGTAACCGGACGGAACGTAACCAGGCGTAACATAGCTGAACACAACGTTCCGAGACCACTGTCGTTCCCTCTGCAGAGGAAAGCAGAAAATATTAGAACACAGCAGAGCGCAGAAATCCACCGGTTAGCAGTGTATCGCCCAAGAGTCAAAGCAACCCTGCCCTAACCATGACAAACGTAACGTTACCAGACATAAAATAACCCAACCTAACGAGCCGAGACCGCCATTGCTGGCCTTCCCATAGCAAATAGCAAAGCAGGTCATATAAGAGCAATCTAGATCGAAGAAAGCCGCCGCATTGCAGTGAACAGCACAAAAGTCAAAAGTATCCATACCTTACCAGAACTAACGTAGACTATCCGAACGAGAG